>NC_135621.1:17545000-17848030 GCF_053574225.1 Canis aureus
ACACAATAGTGCAATTGCGCTAAGAATCTCTCATCCTCTCCTCATCGTTCCTGCCTCTCCCACCTTGACCCCTTGACCCCCAGCCCACTGCTGATCATTTCACGGCTCCCACAGTTCTGACTTCTCCAAAATGCCACGTAATTCGAATCATACGGTGTACAACCTTTGCCTTATCTCGCTTAGGGACGTCCACCCAAAGTTCTTCCACGGTTCTGCATGGTTGACAGCCCATTTCTTTTCATCACAGAATAACCAGCCCTTGTTTGGATGGGCCTCTGCTCATCTAGCCTCTCACCTACCGACGGATACCCCCAAGTTCTAGCAATTACGAAGAAAGCTGCTAGCTACATTTGTGTCCTGGTTCTCGTGTAGATATAAACCCTCGACTCATTTGGGCAAGTGCCAAGGAAGGTGACTGCTGGATCCTTTGGGAAGACCACATCTGGTTGTGAATGAGGCCAGCAGCCTTCCAACGTGTGTGTGCCATTCTGCATTCCCATCCACAGTGAATGAGCTCCCCGGGTACTCTACATCCTTGCCCATGCTGGGTGGTGTCAGAGCCCTGGATTCTGGTCATTCTCTTAGGTGTGCGTTGGCATCTCATTGTCCTTTTAATGTGCATTTCCCTGATGACGTATGATGTCGAGCATCTTTCCATAGGTTTATTTGCCATCTGTGTATCTTCTTTGGCAAAATATCTTGTTCAAATATCACATATTTTTAATGATTAATAATTTAATAATTATTTAATAATTTAATAATAATTTAATGATTTTAATTATCGCATAATTTTAACCATTTGTTTTCTCGTTGAGCTTTGAGAGTTCTTTGTATTTTGGATACTAGTTCCCTATCAGATTTCCACTTTTCAGAGATTTTCTCCACATCTGTGGTTTCTCTTTTTCAATTTCCTAACGGTGTCTTTCACAGTGCAGAAGACTTTTAAATTTTAACAAAGTCCAATCATTGTGGCATGAATACGACCCCTCTAAAATTCCTAAGTTAAAGTGTTAGTCCTCAGGACCTCAAAATGTGGCCATATTAGGACATAGGGTCATGAAAGATGTAGTTACATTAAAATGAGCTTGTGAGAGTGAGCCCTAATCCAATATGTCCATTTTCCTTATAGGAAAAGAAAATTTGTATACACATGTACAAAGGGAAGATACTGTGAAGATCCAGGTAGAAGAAGGCCGTCTACAAACAAAGGGAAGAGGCCTGGAACATACCCTTCCCTCACAGCCCTTAGAGGGAACCGAATCGATCAACATCTTGATCTCAGATGTCTAACCTCCAGAACTATGAGTAAATTACATTTCTATTGTTTAAATTACCCAGCCTGTGGTGCCTTCTTACAGCACCCCTAGCAAATTAATACATTAATTCATCCTTTTTTTCCTCTTTCATGGATCATATATTTGGTGTTATTGCCAAATGTCAGGTCAGCTAGATTTTTCCTTGGTTTACTTTCTTACTATCAAAAAAATGCTATAATCTCTCTCTCTCTCTCTCTCTCTCTTTGCTTATTTTAGTTTTTTTTTTTTCAGTTGGGAATATATACTTTTACAAGAATATCTTTATGTACTTAAATTCTCAGCATTTCCCTGATGACGAGTGCTGTCAAGTATCTTTCCTTGTGTCTCTTGGTCATCTGGATGTCTTCTTTGGAGAAATGTCTGTTCACATCTTCTGTCCATTTTTTTTGTTGGATTTTTGTCTCCTGGGTGTTGAGCTGTATCCATATCTGTAACAGATACGGTTTTCCAGAGTAGCTGTACCAGTTTGCATTTCCAACAACAGTGCAGTGCACATCCTCTCCGACACATTTTGTTTCTTGTGTTGTTGATTTTAGCCATTCTGATATGCTCACTGTATCTCATAGTAGTTTTGAGTTGTATTTCCCTGATGGTGACTGATGTTGAGCATTTTTTCCCGTTAGCCATGTATATGTTGGCCATCTATATGTCCTCTTTGTAGAAATGTCTGTTCATGAGTTCTGCTCATTTTTTAATTGGATTATTTGTTTGGGGGGTATTAAGTTGTATTTTTTTAAATTTATCTTGGATACTAACCCTTTATTGGTTGTGTCATTTGCCAATATCTTCTCCCATTCCATAAGCTGCCTTTTACTTTTGTTGATTCTTTCCTTTGCTGTGCAGAAGCTTTTTATTTTGACATAGTCACAAGAGTTGATTTTTGCTTTTATTTCCCTTGCCTCAGAAGACCTAGAAAAATGTTGCTATGGCTATTGTCAGGGCTCTCTTCAAGGGTTTTTATGGTGTCAGACCTCACATTTAGGTCTTGAATCCATTTTGAATTTGTTTTTGTGCATAGTGAAAGAAAATGGTCCAGTTGCCTTCTTTTGCATGTGGCTGTCCAGCTTTCCCAACACCATTTGTTGAACAGACTGTTTTTTTCCCATTGCATATTCATTCCTCCTTTGTCACAGATTAATTGACCTATGGTTATGGGTTGATTTCTAGGTTTTCTGTTCTATTCCATTAATCTGTGTGATGATTTTTATGCCAGTATAATACTGTTTTAATTACTAACACTTTGTAATATAATTTAAAATATGGAATTTTGATATTTCCAGTTTTGTTTATTATTCAGCCATAAAAAAAGAATCAAATCTTGCCATTTACAACAACATGAATAGAGCCAGAGAGTATAACGCTGAGTGGAATCAATCAGTAAGAGAAAGACAAATACCATATAATCTCACTCATATGTGGAATTTAAGAAACAAATCAAATAAGCAAGGGAAAAAAGAGTGAGAGAGAAAGCAAGAAACAGACTCTTAAGTACAGAGACCAAACTGAATGTTACCAGAGGGGAGGTGGGTGAGGGTCTGGGGGAAGCAGGGGATGGGATTAAAGAGTACACTTATCATGATGAAAAAGAAAGATAAAATAAAATGAAAATGAAATAAAATGAAAAATGAAATAAAAAAGAATCACCCCATAAAAAGGAAAAAAAAGAATAAAAATCTTAGCAATGAAATTGCCATGTCAAAGGATATATAATTTTTGCCAAATATTTGCCAAATATTCTATCAAAAGGTTGTAATAATTTCACATCCTAGCAATAGTTGAACTGCTGTTTTTATCTCATTCAAGTTAGCACTAAGTATTTTTCAAATTTAATAGTCATTGTCAATCTCTTAGATAAAATTATGTCTCCTTGGCGTTCTTTTTTTATTTCTTATGTATGAATGAATTTAAGAATTTAAAAAAATACTTATGGGTAATTAAAACTTCTTTTTATGAAGTGTCTGTTTAATTCTTCTATTTTTATTGCACTTTTGGAATTGTTTTATTTTCTTCCCTCATTCACACTTTACTAAGACTTGAAAGAAAAATTTAATTATGACTAACTATAATTATCTTTTGAAAATAGCCTACATGCTTTTAAAAGAAAATGCATTCTCTAAATTTTGATTAAAGTGTTCCATATATGTAAATCAGATCAAGAATAAAATTTCTATTGTTCTAATACTATTTAGCTTTACTTATGAATTTGACATTTTGGAGAAATTTACTAAAATCTCCACCATGGTGGTAGATGTGTAAATGTACTTTCGTTTGAAGTCTCTTTAGGGAGGGTAGCTGTAATTTGGCAGTGTTTGCTAGAAGTTGTCTTTATTTGGTCCTTTAGTTTCTTCAGGTTTATACTTCCATTGACAGTTATTTTCTTTCAGAAATTTGAAGACTTCACTTTACATAGCAAATGCTTTGTCATGGCTTTTGAATTCGCCAGACACGCCATTTTGTGAATTCTCACCACAGACCCATGTGCAGGTGCTTTTGAACTTACACACTCTCAGGTTTGTTTTTTGGATTTTTTATGGGTTTTGTTTTTATCTGTGTGGCAAAGGCTGTTAGTTTTACCTCCCAAATTCCCAACAGTTGCACTGTTGTTTCTTGGTAAAAGGCTGCCATATATGAAATTGCAGCTGTATGATTATTTTTGATCTACAGAAAAGGGCAATTTGATATGGTTCAACCTGTTTTCTATCAATTCTCTTTGCCAATTCATAAATAAAATCCTTTACATGAATCATATTCATTGCCAGTCTAAGAGGTATTTGAAAGGGTTTCTTTTTTATTTCTCTTTCTAGAAATAGAGTTTCCTTTTCCTGATAATTTGTCTATTTTCAGTTATAAAAATTGTATCTTTAAATGATGCCTCTCCACATTCTATTGTTGCCTCTAGGTCTCCAGTTAGATGAGAGCTAGAACATTTTCCTCTGTTTTCTCTGTATTTTAACCCTCCGTTTATATTTTTAACACTTCATTTTATTGTGTTGCAGCCCCATGCACACTGGCTTATTTTCTGTCTAAATCCTCATTTTCTGGATAATACTTTTTTCACTTGCCAGACTGTTCTTGAGATTTGTCCATGTTGTAACATGAGTCATTATTTTGCTCTTTTTTATTGCTGAGTAATACTCCATTGTGCGGGCATACATTTTTTTTTTTTTTTTGGTATCCACCTCCCCTGTTAATGGACATGTGGACTGTTTACAAACTAGAGTCATGTTTTATGGACATTCACATTCAAATTTGTGTCAGTAAACATTTTTGTTTCTTGAGAGTAGACTTCCAGGAATTAAATTGTTGAGCTGGATGAGATTTACATTTAGCATTTTAAATTAAAGTGAAAACATATTTTATAAAATAACTGCATAATTTCACATTTCCACCAGGAATGTCAGAAATCTCCAGTTTTTCATATTGTCAGAGATCTTTGGGAGAAACATCCAGTGTGCCAACATACATGTAATGTCAATCTTGGGAAGAGAGGAAGGGAGAAAGGGCTATAAAATTTATTATAAGAACAATGGCTAAAAACTCCCAAATCCAGTGAAACATCAATCTACAAATCCAAGAAGCTCAGAATGCCCTAATTATCATAAAAGCAAGAGGTTATAATCAAATTGTTTAAAGTCAAAGGCATAGACAAATGTAAAATGGCAATAAAAAAATTACTCATCATATACATGGGAACAATGATAAGTAACTTCTCCTCAGAAACAATGGAGCTCAGAAAGCAGCAGGATGAAATATGTAAAGCGCTGAAAAAAAGACAACTGTGAACCAAAATTTCTACTTGTAACAAAACCATTCTTTAAAAGTAAAGAATGTTTGTTTTAAAATCATCATGATATGAAAGTATTTGTACATATATATTTAATCTAACCATGTATTTTACTAATTCTCAGATGCCCATTTAATGTCCCTACGTCTCAGAAATCAATAAATATATTTTAATCAATGGCTTATTAATATTAATGGTAGTCAGAGCCATTGTGACATATCATTTTAGCCATTTGACAAAGAGCAAAGTCATTTGCTACTCATAATGGCATGATCAGATAACCACAATTCCGTAATGATTTATTATGGACAATATGGAGAGAAATAGTCATAATAATGATAATACAGACAATATGCTTATATTAAAAAAATCTGAGAAAATATTTTAAAATATTGGTTAAGTATTAATCATCTTAAGAAAAAAATACAGTAAATATATTAATTTTCCATAAAAACTATCATCTGTTAATAGAAATAGAAATGAGAAAGTACCCATTGAAAAGCTTGAAAAATAAAATTCTTATTTATAAATTTATTAAGACCTGCATAGCTAGGGCTTATATGGGGTGAAAACTGTAAAATTTCTCTGAAAGATATAAAAATTGATTTTTAATAGAGAGATATGGCTTTTTCCCGAGAAGAAAACTCAATCTTGTAAAAGTAAAAGTTCCTCCAAACTAAACTATAAAACCAAACCAATGTGTCTAATGTACTGACAGCACTTTTTGGTTTTCTTGGAAGAATGTATTTTCAAATTCTGTGGGAATTATTAATTAAGCAAAGATACAAAAATCCTCAAAATGAGGGCCACACTACTCTAATTAAATCGTGTGGGTCTAGACAGAAATATGCAGAAGAATATACTAGCAAGATCTTTAAAATTTCCTTATGGTATCATCCCGCCTGAATAAAAAACAACGGCCAAATATGTCAAGGAGAAGAAATTATGACTATTGCCTGACCCAAAGGATACAAGTCTTAGGTTCTGTTCTATTTCGATGTAATGAGATAGACTTTGAAAATAAGAAACATTCCACGTGCAATAGCCTTGGGGAATAGACAACTCAGGGAAACAGAGCCCCGCGCCTTGAGATCGCTTTGAGCTCAAGCAATGGACTTGGGTCAAGGCTGCAGTTCCAGGGCTGTGGGGAGATGCATGTGTAGACGGTGGAACCCTGACTGTTGTGGAGCCTGACCGTAGAGACACGTCGACCAGGTCTCTGCTGTCAGGCTCCTGCAGGAAGAAGTGATCTCATTACAAGACGAACATGGGATTATGATGGTCAGGGTCTTCCCTTGCATCTGTTATTACCCTCCTGTGGTACATCAGACTTCACTGTCTATTTAAGTATATGCTCTAGAGTATATTTTCATTGTTCTCAGAGCCAGAGGACCACTTTGGCTACTAGTGAAAAATTCCTTGGGCCATCCGTCATGCGTGTTAAATGAACAAAGTGGAGATCTCAGAAATTAACAGAAGTTTTCATGGATATGCTGCATACACAGAGGCATATTTAAAATCTTTAGGGTGAAAAATATAAATAAATAAAATAAAATCTTTAGGGTGGTGATGTTAAGATAATGCATTAAAGCTGGATTCCAAATAAATAAATAAATAAATAAATAAATAAAATTTAAAAATAAAATAAAATAAAGCTGGATTCCCAGTCCACTGCTCATTCCAAATAAATTTCACATTCATAAAAATGACGATGATAATATGAGAACACCACAAAAATATGTCAGACATATTTATATCGATGGATAGTAAACACTCCAAAAACAAAACCAGAAACAATGTAGCTGAATGCCAACATATTTGAGAATATGAATGGAAAAAAACTAGTTGGTCCGAGGGTTGTGGGTTATCGTTAAGCTGAATGGAAAAAAACTTTGATTAGCACAGTAAATAAAAGAAGTAAAACTAAAAGAAATAAAACTAAAATGCTAATAACTAAGTAGTAAAAGAGTCGCAACACACATATAAATATCAAAGAAAATATTAAAATCCTCATATAGAGAATTTTCACAAATGTATTAGAAATTTAACTTAGAACTGACAAAAATGGGCAAAGGATAAGACAGGAAACTTCTAAATTAAATCAATTAGATAACAGATATGAAAAGAAATTATTTTTGCTAACAGTTAATAAAGCAAGTAAAATGCGTTCGCAGAAATTTCAATTAGTATCATCTTAACGGTAGGTATTCTGATAGCTTGTCTAAAAATGTAAACTGCACAGACTTTCTGAATCGGGGACCTCACCTAGGAGAATACTTTTAGGAGAATCATACTAGTGTAAAAAGACGTATGTCATACAGCACAGTCTCTTATCATAAAAACCTAGAAAATATCTAATGCCCATGAACAAAGAATTGATTAAAGAAATGAGACTGTGAAGATGCAATGGAACCATCTAAAATACTGTCCATGCAGGAATTTATGATCCTCGAAAAACAAGATCAAGAAAACATTTTTCTTAAAGGAATTAATGAAAAACTGGCTTTCGGGTTGTCATCTGATAACATTGCAATAAAGAGACGGCGAAGAGGAAGCTCCCTTTGGAGAAGTTTGCCTTCACTTCCAACAAGAGCAATGGTAACTTGAAAGTCCAGCATCAAAGATATTCAAGCCAGACACACCCACATGCACACTTGCACACACATTCCCTCTCCGTCTGCTCCGCAGTTCCTATTTGCATAAATTTCTGCAAAGATTCTGAATTCCTAGCTGCTGACTAGCCCAGGTCGTCTGTGGCCTGTATGTCAGCTCGGTTGCCCCTGGCCCGGCCGCTCTGAAAAGGCCCTGATTTGCAGCAGATGCCACCCCCGCCCAGGCCTTCGAGACAGGCTTGGGTGTCTGGATGCCCGTGAGGGCCTGCAGGCCTGCTGGCCTCTGCCGCCTCCTGTCGCTCCTGCACTGCCTGCGCTCTTCCACTGCACCCTCACGTCGGGCCGGAGGCAAAAGAGAGACTCTCTGCAGTTTCCACAAGATTAAATTGCAACAAGCATCTTGTGAATGTAGTGACTTGACTCAAATCTTCAAGATTCATGCGAAGGAGCCCCTTTCTCGGGGTTGGTACCGTGAGGTATCTCTGACTCGCCCCTTCCTTAAGGAGTTAAAAACCTTCTTCTGGTGCAGGGTAGTTTGGCCTCCTTGCTGACATCTGGGAGCAAATTATTATCCCAGATAGAGCACCTACTACTAAAAACATTCCTTCCCTGAAATGAGTGTTTGCACAGGAGCCACTCATCTGGATGCGGCGTGCCCATCGCTCTGTTGCTGCAGGAGGCTGCAGCTCGGGAAGCCCTGACCGGTGGCTGCCTGAGCTTGCCACGGCCGCAGGGCCTGTGCTTCGCTGCTCGGCGCCAGGAGCACTGCCTTTCTCTCTTTGGCCTCCTTCCTGCAGGTGGGAAAGTAAATACCGCCTTCCCCAGACTTCCGAGCACCGACAGGCGAGCACCTGGCCCAGTTTGCGCCCTGAGATGAAAATCTTTTTTTTTTTAATGAATTTATTTTTATTGGTGTTCAATTTGCCAACATACAGAATAACACCCAGTGCTCATCCCGTCAAGTGCCCCCCTCAGTGCCCGTCACCCACTCACCCCCACCCCCTGCCCACCTCCCCTTCCACCACCTTCAGTTCGTTTCCCAGAGTTAGGAGTCTCTCATGTTCTGTCTCCTTTTCTGATATTTCCCACTCATTTTTTCTCCTTTCCCCTTTATTCCCTTTCATTATTTTTTATATTCCCCAAATGAATGAGACCATATAATGTTTGTCCTTCTCCGATTGACTTACTTCACTCAGCATAATACCCTCCAGGTCCATCCACGTCGAAGTACATGGTGGGTATTTGTCGTTTCTAATGGCTGAGGAATATTCCATTGTGTACATAGACCACAGCTTCTTTATCCATCATCTGTCGATGGACACCGAGGCTCCTTCCACAGTTTGGCTATTGTGGACATTGCTGCTAGAGACATCGGGGTGCAGGTGTCCTGGTGTTTCATAGCATCTGTGTCTTTGGGGTAAATCCCCAGCAGTGCAATTGCTGGGTTGTAGGGCAGGTCTATAAAGAACTTATTAAACTCAACAGCAAAGAAACAAACAATCCAGTCATGAAATGGGCAAAAGACATGAACGGAAATCTCACAGAGGAAGACATAGACATGGCCAACATGCACATGAGAACATGCTCCGCGTCACTGGCCATCAGGGAAATACAAATCAAAACCACAATGAGATACCACCTCACCCCAGTGAGAATGGGGAAAATTAACAAGGCAGGAAACCACAAATGCTGGAAAGGATGCGGAGAAAGGGGAACCCTCCTGCACTGTTGGTGGGAATGTGACCTGGTGCAGCCGCTCTGAAGGACTGTGTGGAGGCTCCTCAAAGAGTTAAAAATAGATCTGAGATGAAAATCTAAACAGGCAGGTGGAGCCTTTGCCTCGAAGTCTTGTTAATGGGATGGAGGGCACGTTAGCCATCAGCTCTCTCCCTCTTCCTCCTGCCTGAAAGGCACACACAGCACCTGGAGGTCAGCATCACCTGTGATGGTGCCACGACAGCCTCACAAAGGCCGCCGGCCAGGACCACGGGCCCCCTGAGTCCCCCCCGCCAGTGCTGCACCACCCGGATCCCGGGGCACCCTGGCTCCCCCCTCCAAGTGAAGGCAACAAATACCTGCCACCGTAAGTCCACAGGAGCCTCACTCGCACCATAGGCTTCCATAAAGATGTGATTATCAGGATAAATGGGTCAATATTTATAAAGCAATTCCTAGTTGCTTTTACTTCATAGTTAACCTGGATACTCCATTTATGTGTATTATTTTATTCATTTTCCTCCTCGTATCCCTAACGAGCACTGGTGGCCTTATTTCTACCAGTTTGCTTAGTTACTTGTGTCATTGGTGATGTCAGCCTGTAAAAGTATTGATAAACATATTAATGACACAAAATCACATGTGACAATTACATAATGGTCCGTTCTCATTTTCATTTCAGAATGTGATGAACTGCGCTGACCTACAGGACCTCATAAAACCGTTCCCAGCAGTTAGCATATTGTGTGTTAGTTATTCCAAGAAGCAAGGATTGTAACAGAAGCAAGAATAAATCAAAGTCTACTTCGTTATAAGATTCTAATGACATTTTACTTCTAACTTCTCAAAAATTCTGGGAGTACGAGTTATAACAAGGAGAGGCCAAAATCACAATGGGAAATCAGGCCTCCTTTTCACCTCTGGTTTAAAAAAAAAAAGTCATCATCAAAACACATATATGCACAACACAAACTATGATGAATTAGCTCAGATGTGCAATGTGTCAACGCTAGGATTTTTATCTCCTTTCAGTTGATTATATTATAATGGTTCATTTCTTAAAATTGACATTAGGAAATCATCTTTAGAAAAGGAAGTCAACACAACACTCATTTTTCTGAACTGTATTTATCAGAGGAAAAAAGCCAATATATCCTTAGAATTCATCACACAGTTAAACTGAAATTAAGGCGAGGAAGTGCATCATCAGGTCATGAAGCTGCTCTCCTTTAGTATAACTAGCACCACCCTTAACCGGATAACACTTTAACCTCCCAAAAATTTAATGTTAGGAACTATTTCTAGTTTTGTCTTTTTGTTTTTGTTTTTTGTTTTTTGTTTTTTTTTTAATCTGAAATGCATTCTAGTTGTTCCTAAGTAGCTGAATCCTTAGGTTTCTTCCCTCTTATACTAAAATTTCCCTAAGTATATACATGGTGAGATACAGAGACGGAAGTTTTCACGACAGATACTAAATTAGTTTTGCTTTCCTGATCTCATTTTTTTTCTCTGTTTAAGGCAGGTAATACCCATAAAAGTCTATTCCTGCAGTGTATTCCAGGCCCCTAAGAAGAATCAACATGACTCTCAGATGGTATAGTGTGTACATAAACTGAGAACAGGAAACAGTGGTCTCTGTCCATGGAATATTGAGTCTCGAGAAGTGATTGGTTTACCGGATAATATTTTAATTTATTTTCCTATGTAGTTTTCTTGCTCAGTAATACCTTTACTGTGTGTTCCTTTTGCATTTAAATGAAACTTTGAGGTGATGCTCCCTCACACAAGGGAAGGGAATACCCAAAAAAGTATTTTCTTGGTGTCAATTTATTGGTCATAAAGTCCAAAATAGTCTTGAAAACAGACTCAGCTTCCCAGACTTTTGTTCATTTATGGGTGACTATTTTTCCCCCCCAGGATTAGGTACTTGCAAAATATAATTACTATTTGGGATTCCAAAAGTTTGGCTTAGAAAGCAAAAGCAAACTTTAGCATTAAGTTTATATGGTAAATAAGAGCTTCCCAAAACCTTAGCAAACAACACAATTATATTCCAAAAATGGGTCATAAATATGCCAGGAAATATTATCGGCTGTAAAAGTTTTAGAGTGATAAACGACTAGTTACATTTACTTTTCAACCCATTCAAAAATTTCCAGCATTGAAATAATAGTTTTAAAAGTCTATTTAATGTGGCAATTCAGTTTCCAATTACCAAAAAAAAAAAATAATAATAATAATAATAATAACTGGTATCTCACTTGCCTTCCAATTGTAAATAACCATAAAATTGGACAAAATATATAAGGCTATTCTTTTAATGCACTGAACAATAGGTAAAGCACTGTGACTCTTAAGAGAGGGGAGCTGTACAGGGGAGTAGTTTGTTTACTTGTCTCAGGGAAATGGAGCCCAAGTTAAGTAGTGGCATTGTTGAGCTGGGGAAGCAGTGACCGGAGTGCACACTGTTGAAGTGGATGGTATTTTCAGGAAAAATCCTGAAAAAGGATTTTTCAGGCTCCTGAAAAGAAAGAAGTTGCACAGGAGCTCCAAGAGTCTCTATGAGGTCTTTGGGAGGGGAGGGGATGTGCTGTGCATGGTCACAAAAAGACCTACTAAAATTGGCAGAAGGCAGATGGCACTGGCCTAAGATTGAGTGGAGAACAGAGGCCCCACGATGATGAAAAATATTGCTGTCTTGGTCCATCCAGAGAGGAGAGGTATTGCTGAGGATTTCAGATGTTTAGTTGAGAGCCCAGGAAGACATACCTTTGGAATAAAGACATCACCCTCTAACGAAGGACAGATCAAAACAGGCTTACCTTGACAAAGACTAAAACCAGCACTAACAGGATCAATAAGAATCCACGAGTAATTTAACAGCTCTGCCCAAATAAAACCAGCAGCGTATTAATAAAGAAAATATAATCCAGACATGCAAATTAGCAGAAAAATGTGACCCATAGTTTTTTTTTAATTTTTTTTAGTTTTTTTTAATCAGTCTATAGAAACAGAACCCAAGACTGCCATGATATTATAATTAGCACACAGGAATACTGAAACAGCTATCTGAAATATGCTAAAAGACTTAAAAATGTGATTATAATGAGTGAAGTGATAACAGAATCACAATAAAGAAAAACAATATAAAAAAGAACCGATAGAAATTCTAGTATTGAGAAATGGAATACAATCCTTGTTCTTAAAAATAATTCTATTTGCAATGGTATAAAAAACATCAAATACTAAAAAATACACTTGACAAAAAACATTCCTTTACTATAAACTATAAAGAGACAACTAATAAACAGAGACATAATATGTTCATGAATTGAAAGACCTGATATTATTAAGAAGTCAGATGTAACAAAACTGACTTATCATTTCTATGAAATCCCAATCATAATCCTATCAGGTGTTCTCAGAAAAATGGACAAATTGATCTTAAAATTTATATGACAGGGCAATGGACACAGAGTGACCAATGCAATGTTGAAAAAAAAGAATAAAGTAGAAGGATTTATATTTTCTGATTTCTAAAATTGCTGCAAACTTAGCATAATTAAGCCCATGTGATATTCTATAAAAAAATAAAGAAATAGATCAATAGCACACAGTGGAATCCAGAAAGGGAAGGAACTCAAACTCCTAATGATTCAGAAGCCCCAAGTCCAGTATGGCACCAAAGACAAAGAAAAGTCATGGATAAGTGAGTTGTTTCAAGTGGATCATATAGAAGAATCTCAAAATAGAAGGCCACGCTTTAAGGAAGGCCACGTATGCCCCAGAAAGAGCGAAGAAGGGCTTGAGCGTGTCCGTGGAATGGAAGAAGCCAAGACATCTTGACGGGTTCTGCATCAGTAACAAAGCGTAGTATTTACAAGCCTGACCCTGCAAATCAAAAGCAGAGGCATGGACCAGTGAAAACTAGCAGGTAGTTGTTGCCAGGGGTATGGGAACAAAAGGGGAAGAGTTGAAGAGGTGAAGTACAAAGGATCTTTTGGAACCATGATCCTATTCTGTATGGTTCTCCAGTGGGACATAAGCAACTGTCCACTTGTCAAAACCCATAGAACTTTACAGTGCAACGGGTGAGCTGTATTGCATAAAAACTGAAAAGAAAAAGATGAAGTAGAGGGTGGGGGATGGAGAATGAACTACACACTGGGACAAAAGGATAATTATATGAAGGGACACCTGGGTGGCTCAGCCCCATAAGTGTCTGCCTTCAGCTCAGGTCATGATCTCCGGGTCCTGGGATCAAGCTCTGCATCGGGCTCCCTGCTTGGTGCGGAGTCTGCTTCTTCCTCTCCCTCTGCCCCTCCCTCCCACTCATACTCTCTTTCTTTCTCAAATAAATAGATAAAATCCTTTAAGAAAAGCATAACTGGATTAAAAATATATGACATAACCTGACTATAGGGGATGGATAAAAAGAGATGCTGACCTGAATACCTTTGCAAATAACTAGACTGTAAGACTAAAGACAGAAGAAAATGTACATGAACTTTAGTCTAGTTGGTGCAGTTTCTTTCCCAGGATGGCAGAGGTTAACAATTCTCTAACCACTAGACAGGCAGATTGAAAATGAATAAATAGGGATCCCTGGGTGGCTCAGCGTGATACTGGAGTCCCAGGATCGAGTCCCACGTCTGGCTCCTTGCATGGAGCCTGCTTCTCCCTCTGCCTGTGTCTCTGCCCCTCTCTCTCTCTCTCTGGGTCTCTCATGAATAAATAAATAAAATATTTTTTAAAAAATGAATGAACAAGCAATATGATAGTGGATAGTGGGATCCAGGTTTCTCATTGTTGGAGTGGGAACTTATAGATAAGCAAGGGGAGAGGTTAGAGCGAACCAAGTAGTCCTGGACTAGAGTTAGAAATATCAGTTTAAATTCATATTTAGCTTAATCTAGGTACTGATGAGTTATACGTGGGTTACTATAAGGCACATATTAGCAGTGAGCACACCTAGAACCCCGATCTCAATTTTTAATACCATTGCCCAATAAAAGGAACCAAAGCTCCTTGAAGAAATAGCTGAGTCTAACAGAACTGTGGTGAGGAATATGCAAAATGAGCCAGGAGGATCGTATAGTGCCAGAAATGAAATGCTTAAAAATCCAAAATATTGGGTTAATTCACAGGGACCCTAAAAGCTCTCTTAACAGCCAAAGATAGAACAATGTGAGCAACTAAATAAATGCTTAAAAATCCAAAATAATGGGTTAATTCATAGAGACGCTGAAAGCTCCCTTAACAGCCAAAGATGGAACAATGTGAGCAACTAAATAAATACAGTATTATATTATAACCTAAAGCATAAAATAAATATCCGTGAGTCAATCACTGAAATAAGTGATTGAATAAATACACAAGTAGAAAAGGAGAGACACATCTATCAGGAATCCACATAATTTATGTGGATTATCCCTTCTCAAAGAGAACGGCTTACTTACAAAGAGTAATGATGCAGAAGTGTTTGCGTGCACGGGTCTGAGCGTGTTTACAGTGGAGACACTTGGCAAACACTGCCTTAGGTGAGCAACGTGAACATGGCCGGGGGTAAAGCACGTTGATAGGATGTACCCTTCACATGATGTGCTGTAGCTCCTCTGCAGAACTCAGAAGCCTTGTTTACCCATAAAAAAACCCATGAGACAAATCCTGATTGAGGGACAGTCTACAAAACAACTGACCCCCACTCCTCAGGGACACTGAAAGCAAGGAGTCTGAAAAACTGTCGAAACACAGAAAAGCCTAAGGAGAGATGATGATTGAATGCAAAAACGGGGATATATGAGAGGAGGGTATTTTGGTAGAAGGAACAGCCAAAGGAGAGACACTAACTCAAAAGTGAGTCTGGTTTGTTCAGATAACTGCAACCAGGACAGTGTGACATGAAGGGAGCAAGCAATCCTAGATAAGATCCTGTATCAGAAAAAGGATATTAGGGCAAAACTAATGACATCTGAAAAAAGCATAGAGAGTAGCTGCTAATAGCGGATCAATATTGGTTCCTTAGGCATGACAAAGGTCATATACTAATGGAAGATGTTAATAATATAGGGAGACTGGGTTTGGGATACTTGGGAGCTCTCAGCACTATCACTGCAACCTTTCTGTAAATCTAAAACTATCCAAAAGTGGAAAACATGAAAATATTAAACAAAAATGAGTACGCAGCAGGAGCAGTGGCTGCCCATGCCGTAGACAGATAGGTCACACCACGGCTGAAATCAATGAAAACAGAGAATGGACCAAAAAGCAAATGTCCCTTCCCTTAGGGTCACCTCCGCAAACCCATCCTGGAATTAGATGGCCTTTAGAGAAGAAAGAAAGAAGAATAAGAGAAAATCATATCGATTATAAAAGTCACTACTTTAAATCAGGAGAATATAATTTACTTTGCTTGGCAAGATTATGATTTCCACAACTGAAGCAATGGGGAATCCAAAGCTGTTTCGTCCGCTCATGGGAGATAAAATAAGATTCGTTTTGGATTTTGTGGACAGACATCAATTTGCAAGTATACGCTTTCTACCCAGATACCGAAGGAAAAATTGATAAAGCGTGCAAAATGGAAAATGGAAGGTGACACAGAATCAGAATGCAGAGCGTTAACCCAGTCTAGCGATTCAATAAGACTCTTTCCTACTCACTGGGAGGAAGGATGTGGGTTAGCCACAGACGCACTATAGAGACAGTAACGGGGATATATGAGAGGAAGTTATTTTGGTAGAAGGAACGGCCAAAGGAGAGACACTAACTCAAAAGTGAGTCTGGTTTGTTCAGATAACTGCAACCAGGACGGTGTGACGTGAAGGGAGCAAGCAAGAGGAAGGAGGACGAGACGACCTTAGAGCAATGATGGAGGCTAGGGACCGCAGGGTTCGGAGGGACAGAGTAGGGATGTTAGCTTTTACCCCTCGACGGAAAGCTACTGGAAAGCTTCCTCCGGAGGAGTGATGTGATCTACATTCCAACAGAATCATTTATCCCAGAAATAATTTATCCTGGAGCCATTAAGGAGATGGATGAAGAAAATCAAGAAATGACCACAGCGGGTTCCTGGAAAGAAGAGCGCATAGGATATAGGCAGTGAATATATTAAACTATATGCATACTAAAAAAAAATAATAAAAAATAATAAAAAAAATTAAAAAACTATATGCATCCTGAGATGTATAATATGTAATTTCAAGGAGGCACATTTCTAGGAAATACGGGGAGCAACTACTTCTATGGATATCACATTGCCCCCCCCATCAGTTTTCCACCCTTCTTTGACTCTACTAACCCTTTTCACTATGCAAACATTTGCGTATCATCATGGCAAATCATGCTATTAAAAATTAGATTCTTCTCTGGAGACTGTTAGTTGCACCACCATATATGGATTATACTAAAGGAAGTTGGCAAAAATATTAAGCATATATTAGGGATTGAGATTGTACCCACATGTGATAATCACTGAAAATAATAAATAAATAAATAAATAAATAAATAAATAAATAAATAAATAAATAAAAATAAATAAATAAATAAAATCCTCTAATACAGCCAGGGGACAGAAATGCACAGTAAATGGGTATTTGGGCGGCTCAGGAATATAGGATTACGCATTCTGAGCTATAAGGTTGAGATCGGGTTCTAGTTCCTCTTTATCTTATAAAATCCGTTCCCAACTGAACTGATAAAGTCTTCAGGCAAGACGGTCCAGGACAGAGCATCTCTGCAGGCTGCTGAAGGAACCTCTGAAATTCAAATTCGAGACATAGCTACGAGTGAACAGATCTATTAAAAAAAAATACAATGAAATGATGAAATGTATTCTAATAAAAACGTTTATGTAGCACGTTAAGACCTATAAAATTTTGTTTTATATTCTGCATTTAATATCTATCACAATACCATGAGTACAATATAGCTGTATCAGATTTTAGATGATGTTATTGCCACTCTGTCTAAAATTGTCCCCTTACAAGATGAGGCTCCAAGTATCATTTATGCCCTAAAATTAAATGTATTTCCATCAGCCTAGGTGGCCTTGCCAGCTATATTCAGAAATAATAAATTTAATAAGTTTAGCTCAGTATTTTAAGTTGTCACCATAAAAACAAGTCCCAACCTCAATATCTTACTAAAGTATCTCCCTGAAGTTCCTGAGATAGCCAAGAATTATTTCTTCAGTATTTTCTCCAAAAAAAAGAAAAAGAAAAAGAAAAAGAGAAAGAAAGAAAGAAAGAAAGAAAGAAAGAAAGAAAGAAAGAAAGAAACCAATACTTTTCAGTGTATGTTGTTCCTTGCTTCAGTCTTAAGGCTGAACAAGGGTAATTGATATAGGAAGCAATGATCAGGATATAGAGAGCTAGATGAACCTTCACCTGAAATTTTATACAGATAAACCATCAAAGGTTTCAAAGGGTTGATATGTATGTTTCCTTGTGGATCAATTTTTAACTCACAGAGAAAATGATTTTTTTTTTTAAATAGTGAGTCAAGTCATGACAGGCTAAGGTAATGATGCCTAAGACCAGAGTCCCCTTTTCACAAATTCTTTTCATTTAAAAAAATTCTCGGAGAGTGCTTGCTTTGGCAGCCCATATACTGAAATATTCTCAAAGAGAGCAGTTTGCAAAACGTGTAAAACACTAAAATTTGCAGCGGGATTGAAGTTCATAAGTGCTTGGAGATTTGGGCAGGCCCCCAGGTGGCTCCGTTGGTTAAGCGTCTGCCTTCAGCTCAGGCTGTGATGCAGGGTCCTGGGATCGAGCCTGGGTCAGGCTCCCTGCTCAGTGAGGGGTCTGCTTCACCCTCTGCCTTTTCCCTCTGCCTGTGCTCTCCCTCTCAAATAAATAAATAAAATCTTAAAAAAAACCTGAAAATTCATAATTGTAACAAATCTTCCTTCTAAGAGAAGAAATGTGAGCTTACAGAGCTGTTAGCATTTTCAAGAAGTAGCCAATGCACTATACAGTCTGACATGTGCTTTTGTGACAGAGTGCTTTATTCCTAAAAAATATTTTAACGTCTCATTTTCTTCATTTCTCATAAACACAAAATTGAATGGTAATAATTTTTTGGATCTAGACCTGCTTTAAAAAAAAAAAAAGACATGCATTTTAATACACCTTAACCTCAGTATTACTGTTCGGTGTTCCCCATATATATTCAACTTTTTTTAATAATAAATTTATTTTTTATTGGTGTTCAATTTGCCAACATACAGAATAACACCCAGTGCTCATCCTGTCAAGTGCCCCCCTCAGTGCCCGTCACCCAGTCACCCCCACCCTCCACCCTCCTCCCCTTCCACCACCCCTAGTTCGTTTCCCAGAGTTAGGAATCTTTATGTTCTGTCCCCCTTTCTGATATTTCCCACACATTTCTTCTCCCTTCCCTTATATTCCCTTTCACTATTATTTATATTGCCCAAATGAATGAGAACATATAATGTTTGTCCTTCTCCAGTTGACTTACTTCACTCAGCAGAATACCCTCCAGTTCCATCCACGTTGAAGCAAATGGTGGGTATTTGTCGTTTCTAATGGCTGAGTAATAGTCCATTGTATACATAAACCACATCTTCTTTATCCATGCATCTTTCGATGGACACTGAGGCTCCTTCCACAGTTTGGCTATTGTGGACATTGCTGTTATAAACATCGGGTGCAGGTGTCCCAGCGTTTCATTGCATCTGTATCTTTGGGGTAAATCCCCAACAGTGCAATTGCTGGGTCGTAGGGCAGGTCTATTTTTAACTCTTTGAGGAACCTCCACACAGTTTTCCAGAGCGGCTGCACCAGTTCACATTCCCACCAACAGTGTAAGAGGGTTCCCTTTTCTCTGCATCCTCTCCAACTTTTTCAGATATATTCTTTTAAAGCAACTTTGAAACGGAGGTTAATGTCTAATCTCTTAACTGTATCTACACTATTCAAAAATGAAGAAAATAAGGCAAATAGATATAATTGATACACCTAAAAGATCAAAGCAATATAGAGGAAATAATATCAATGACACTTATTCATACTCCACACATCCTACCTGCCCGATTCATATGTTAGAGTATAAAAATAGGAGAAGGAAGTTGAAAAAATGAATTCCAGGTAGTTTTAATTATGCATTTTATTCATGCGTTCAGCGCTTATATTTTAAGTAAGAGGTATGTTCCAGGTATTGCTCTAGGTGCTGAAGATATAGCAGCTACTAAGACAAAATGTCTGACTTAGGTACTAATTCTAATGACGGAGATAAGAGATAAATATATAAACAGGTAGATAGTATAGTTGCAGGGGCACCTGGGTGGCTTGGTTGGTTGTGCATCTGCCTTTGGCTCAGGTCATGATCTCAGGGCCTGGGGATTGAGCCCCGAGTTGGGTTCCCTGCTCAGCGGGTAGTCTGCTTCTCCCTCCCTGTCTGCCCCTCACCCCCTCATGCTCACTCTCTCTCTCTTAAATAAATAAAATCTTTTAAAAAAATTAAAAAGTAGTATAGCTGCAGATAGAAATGGGTTATATAAGGAAAATAAGTAAGATAAGGTGAGAGCAAGTGAGGGTACAAAAAATGGTGAGAAGGCTATTCTAAATTATCTCATTGGAGATCTCTCTGATGAGATAGTTGAGAAGACACTTGAAATATTGAGAGAGAACCATGTAAAGTTGTGGGTGAAAAGTATCTCACACTAAGTAAATAAGTAGTTTAAACAATCTGAAACGAATGAATAAATAAATAAGATCTTTAAAAAAAAACAATCTGAGATGAAGAAGAGCTTGTCAAGAAAGAGCAAAAAGGCCTCTATGGATGGGGCATATTGGGTAAAGTCAGAGGAGATGGGATTGGAAGGGGAACCAATGATCAGATTATATGGGACATCGTAGGCATAAATAAAGAACTGGAATTTTTCACTAAATATTAAGGAAAAATATCAGAGTTTTAAGTGTAAGTGTGTGTTCACATTGGGTCTAATGAGTATAGAGAGGAAAGGATGTAAGCAGAGATACCAGTTAGGGGGTTGATGACGGGGGACAGGACGGTGGCATGGGCGTGACGGCGGTAGTGGTTCAGGAAGCGAGGAGTGATATGATTCGGGATGTATCTGTATGTTCACGTCTCAGGGATGCCAACAGATGGATACAGAAGTAACGAATAAAGAGAAATCAAGATCGAATTCTAGATTTTTAGATTGGCTGACTGGCTGAACAGTAGTGAATAAGCGAGGATAAGAAAAATGGAAAAGCTGTTTTATGGAGAGAGTGGGGGAGAGATGAAAATTGTTTTTTTTTTTTAAGACATGTAAGAATGTTTGAGGTGTCCAATAGATAACCAAAAGGGGGTGTCATGCAGGCCAGCAGATGCTCAAGTCTGGAACTCAGTGTAGGGGAGAAATCAGATCCTAAGTCTTTTAAACACCTGCATAAGAGTTGAATGTATTTTAAAATGCATAAGTATGAGGTATTTAGAGAGGAAAAAAATACAATCACTATTTGGAATGCTCCTGAGTTTAAAAAAAAAAAAGTTTTATTAAATTCCAGAACGGCATGTTGACCTGTTCACTAAATATAGGGGAACTGTTTCACTCAAATATCTCTGGGACACATTCTATTTCTTCCAATGATGATGGATGTTTTTTGATTAATAATAATATATTTACATTATTTTACTGTTGTGCTTCCTTATACTTCCTCAAGTAGCATTTTACCACAAATTTTAAAAGATGTTTGTGTTATTATTTTAAGACAGAAGTTCATTTCTCCACTCAGAGTCAACACAAAAAATAATCTGATTTCTATGATACATATATTTTTAATGAAATGATGTGAATATGAATTCAGGAAACATGTCTGTAGAGGAAAAGCTAGTAGGTTTTTTCCCAAACATGCTACCTTCTTCCAGTAGATCGAAAAGGTGTTAGATTACTAAGGGAAAGAAATTTAAGTAAGTGGGATTTTTGACCTGTGGACATTAAGTGTCCCATCTAGACATTCTTCTCAATAGGATAGAATCAATCTCCATCAGTAAAAATTCATGGTTCCGACACCTGTATCAAGGAACCATCACACAGAATGTTTTAGACAATTTGAACAAAACATTTGTCGAAACATTTTTTTCTCAAAAAAAATCCCCATCAGCTTTAATTTTCCATGTCACCTTACCATATATGTGAGGATATTGCTTTGTGTAAACTCCAAGAATTTAGGATATGTGCCATTCTATTCCTTAAGCCAATGTATATAGTATTTTTTTTTTGGTCTCATATGAAGACTATTGTTTATTGGGTAACTGTTAGCAGACAATCAATCTTTATTTAGAAAGCTGTTTTTATTCACATCACATCTTAAAGGCTGTGGAATAAAAGGCATAAAAATACCAATGACAGATAAAACAGAGAAAACGACTCTGAGCAAACTCTTCTAGAATAGTGAGGTGCATATAAATTATGAAAACACTAAAACTTGATCAAAAAAGAAGGTCTTTAACTTTCATTTAAATGCATGAACAGATGTGGCAGGCCTAATGTCAATGGATAAATGGCCCCAAAATGTGGAATATAAGAGCATGATCTCTGAATATTTTTGAGCTCATGCCAGGCATGGCTGGATTTCCCCAACAGTAGAGGAGTCCAAGACCCAGGGAGCATGGGGGATGGTCTTCTCTCAAAGCCCATAGCACCTCGACCACCGAAGGCTGTCGCTGGCTCTACGAAAAGCATGGTTATGACTTGAAAATGGGGTCGACCCCTCTCAGTCACTTGTGCCTCGGCTCAAAAACGAACACCCTGCGAGGCGATTTGGAACCACAGCTCTAATTCTTATACACTTTACTCTTATTGATAAAACTCTATAAAAATCTATGACTCTGTTGCCTCAACAGCTCATGTGGTTTGATCCAGTTTGTGTGTGTGTGCATGCGGGCGTGTTGACACCGAATTTCTGGTAAAATGTTGAAGTCGGGTCCATCTGCCGGATGTTGTAGATACATGACAAGCTTGAGCTTTATGGAAACCACGTGTCACGGTGGCTTGTGATCTCACAAGTGTGTGAGGGTGCTAGGGACGGTCTCTGAACGACTGGAAGGTTGTATGTAAAAGGCAGTTTGAAGCCTTGCAAACTTCAAGAACAGACAATAGTTAGACTTTGTAGGTCGACATATTGATTGTGTGTTTAAAGTCATTGATTATACAATCTTGAACGCGGATAACAGCTGAAAATCATATAGAGCTTTACAGCTTACAAGGTACTTATATTTAAGTAATCTCATCGGGGCGGCCCGGGTGGCCCAGCGGTCTAGCGCCACCCTGGGCCTGGGGCGTGACCCCGGGGTCCCAGGATCGAGGTCCACGTGGGGTCCCTGCATGGAGCCTGCTTCTCCCTCGGCCTCTCTGTGTGTCTCTCATGAGTAAATAAATAAAATCAAAATAAGTAAATAAATAAATAAAATACTTAAAAATAAATAAATAATCTCATTTCATTTTGTCTGTCATTCTTGGAGGTTTTTACTATGACCCAAACAAAGCCTACCAGTTTAACTTCTGTGTATTTACTGTACTTGTTTGCTCTCTTTCCTCTGTATTTCTTGTTGCATTCTTTACGAATTTACAATCTCTCACCTGGACTACAAATAATCTGTGAGTTACCTTCCTGCCCGTCACATTCCATTTCATCCTCCACACTGAGACCAGAAGGACTTTCTAATATAAAATCTCTGAAAAAAACCTTTTGTTGGGGCGCCTGGGTGGCTCAGTGGTTGAGCATCTGCCTTTGGCCCAGGGTCCTGGGATCGAGTTCCGCATGGGGCTCCCCGCATGGAGCCTGCTTCTCCCTCTGCCTGTGTCTCTGCCTCTCTCTCTCTGTGTCTCTCATGAATAAATAAATAAAATCTTAAAACAAAAAGAGCCCTCTGGTGATCACACATTTTTTTCCAGCCTCTCCTCCGTCCCACCCCCGGCTTCTATTCTACACACCTTTCCCCCACTCAGGCTATAAGGACTCACTTACCAGATCATGATGCAACATGTTATTCCGTACCTCTGTCTTCTTCATCATGCTTTTCCCTCCCCCGAAATGCTCCTCACTGCTCCTGTACGTACTACAAGCTGTGCCCCTCTTCCAAGTCCTAAGTAAAGGGTCAAATTCCCACAAAAGTTGCCCCTCTCTGCACGCAGACCCCGTGACCACTCTGTGTGGGGTATGCCCACTGCGCTCACAGCTCTCGTGTTCAGGTTTGTCTCTCCCCCTCCCCTAAGCAGGTCCTTGAAAGACGGGCTGGCTTCCTTTATCACTGTGCCTCAAGTTCTAAACAGAAAAGAAAAAAAAAAAACCTTCAATATGTACTGAATATAAAAATAAGAAAATCACGATCATTTGAGTTCCAAGACTAGTATTTCTTCTACATCATATATATAAAAATATGTTTACTGATTACGTATGCAACGCCTAATGTTTTTTAAAGCAATTGACGTTTTATTTTACTTCTGTAATTTCTTACAAGGATAGAACCACTTTAATGTCCATTCTACGGACCATATAACTGACTCTGAGGTGTTAATTGTCTGGGGTCATACAAATAATAAGTGGCCCAGGGTCTTACTTACTCCAGAGACTCTGGATTTAACTGCCGTGTATGTTTTTATAATAAAAGTAAATGTGGGGAAAGTTATACTTGAGTCACAGCAGAACGTAGATGTAAGGATTTACCTTTTTGAGACCTTAATTCAAGGAGTTATTAGTGTCAATCGGAAACCAACAGGATCTCTCCCTCCTTTCTCCCATTCCTTTTCTTCTATATAATGCTCCCCACTCCCCAAAATCTACAATATACAAGATTTGTGTAGAATTATAATGGACTCTGTGCAGGGAAAAGTACATCTAAAAAAAAAAACAAAAAAGAAAAACAATGAGTAAATCTTTGTCAGCTTACACACTGCCTAATTTAAGCCTGAAATTCTTAAGCCGACTTGTCTCCCCTGCAACCCCAAGGGTAAAAAGTCCTGTGCCAAAGATAGACTTTATCTCAAGTGTCAGAAGAGAAGTTTTTTTTTTTTTAAAGTTGACCTCTCTCTGAGCTCATCTTGATACTGAAGGGTTTTTTTTTTTTTTTTTAATTCCGTGTGGTAACCTGGTTTTGCATATAAGATTCATGCGAGCAAATATTTTGGGGCTAAAAACAGAAAAGCTGCCTTACTATTTTCTTTAAACTCTCAAGGAAAAATTAATAGGAACCAGATGTAGGCATACGGAAGTATATCTGCAGAAACACCTTTCTGAATCAAAACTGAGAGGAAAAGGCAGGCAAACAAAGGAAAAACTACAAATCAAATTAACTCCAGGAGCCTGACACCTGGTCTACAGGGTGCCAGGAGCATTTATGTTTGACCAGAAAGGATTTCAAGGCCTCGAACTATTTCAAGGGCACATGCCACTTGCATGTTTTGGGAGACAGCTTTTTAAATAAAGGCCAACAAATTCATTTATATATGAATACTTGAGATTTTGTGTGGGATTCAGACACACACAAAGAGTTAACATAAAATAACACTGAATTTACCTTGTCAAAGTTTACTCCTTTTTTTATTATTATTTCTTGTCATTTAAATCTAACTCTCAATGTATCAAGAAAATTGTCACCGTTTTTTGCCATCTGGGTCCAGGGGATCTGTTAAAAAAAAAAAAAAAATTTGTCACTTAATGATTCACTGAAGTAAGAATAAAGAGTGGAAAACAACTGCCAGAAATTTTGAAATACATTTAAATGTTACAAACGTCACTTTTGTGACAAGTAAATTTGGGCACATGCACATCATAAAAGGTGAAAAATATGTCACACCTCCTTTTAGCAAAATAGAAATAGTCCAGGTTTTACGGCAAAGCCTTGCCCAATGTGGTTTTCCCTGTTTTATGACTGGCTAGATGAACTTCCCATAGTCCTTTTTGTTCTTGGAAATACAGTGCTCACTAGAGATTCTAGAAAATCCATCCAGGTCCTGCATCTGAAGACTCTTCGTCTCAGATTCCACTGACCGAGATTCCACTGACAAGATCCACTTCCTATCCGTGATCCAGTTCACTATCATTAGGGTACTGCTATCCGTCCCTTTGAATTTATCTCCTGATTCATCTGATAATCGTAAAACATCTCTCTCTGCCAATTTTCTCCTCTATGCCATTAAGAACAGAAAATGAAAATTTCTGGGTTCTCAAATGTCCCCAATAAAAGCTAAACACAAAGGACAGTGATGGTATCTCCAGGCTTCCCTTACATCTTCTTAAAGATGAGGCAATATTTTGGGAAGCAGATTAGTAGACGTGAACGATAATAGTTCTTTCACTATTGTCCTAGTCATTTTTTTTTGTCTTTGTTTGTTTGTTTGTTTGTCCTAGTCTTTTAAGAGAACCATAAACATTAGGTAGACGTTTTCTCAAAGGGCTATTATAAATATTTTAGGCTTCGGAGTTACATGGTCTCCACTGCAACTACTCACTTCTGACGTGGAAGCGAAAGCAGCCGAGCACAATACATAAGTGAAACGCGCCTGTGTTCCAAAACAAGGGTTTTTGCAAAAAGAGACAATGACCTTGAGTTTGCCTCTAGTTTACATGCCTCTTTGTGCCTAGATAATTTCATCATTCTTGTTTCTTCATATTTATGCCTTTAAAAATAATCGATAATTATCAATAAAACAGTCCTTCTAATGATGAAATAGAAAAATGTTTCAAGATAAAGAAAAAATAAGGTCACCAAGATCCTATGATGTAGCTTAGATTTAGGCATATGTCCAGTGAATCCATAAGATACAATGAACTTTATTCTATTTTAGAATAATTAAATTTTCATTTTGCTCTTTGAGGAATCCTCAGAAAAAATACCTAAGTTAAGAAATACCAATTTTACTAGTAGTTGGTATTACTCAAAAATAAAATTTGATCCTAAAATTTGGTGCGGTAAATCCTGATGATATATTAAGGATCTTTTATGTATGTGTCATTGCGTTAAATGCCAGTGATGGTACATTTACTCACGTTTATATTTTTCTACAGAATGCAACATCTAGGTACCAGGCACAAGTAAGAACGATGCAAGTCAGGAAGTGTAAAAAATGTTTAAGGGCTATGTTAAGGATGTATTCACAGTTGACTAAAATTTAATATCAGTGGCGGCTGGCTTTAAAAATATAAATAAATAAATAATAATGTGTGGCAAAAATAGATGTCGATGTTCATAAAGAGTGAAAATTGGCAAAGTTAGGGTGATATCATGTAAAAATGATGTTTTAGGAAATATTTAAAAAGTGAGGTTAGCAGGCAACGTATAATACTCTGAGAATGGGGACAAATCAAGGTTCAAAATTTCTTTGAAAAATAAAAATTTAAGAGCAGTTCCAGATAAATGAAAGAAAAGGAGAGGTAAGAGAAGATGAGGTTAAGTGCAGAAAGGAAAACTAGAGTTACTTTAATAAAAATAAATTATAATTAATCTGCGAAAGATTCTGAGACTCCCTTACTTTACTGCCTAAATTTGCTCTCACTTTTACATTTACTGAGATTTTCACAAGAAAATTAATCTCTCACTTGGTGGCAATTGCCAGATGCCCATCTGTGGAACACAAGGAGTAAAAGCATCCCACCCACCAATTTAACAGCTTGACTTAAGAAAATATGAGACAGCTCTTGATGGGAGAAGACAAACAAAAACAAACCTAATGGACATTAGTCAGATTAGGAAAAAAAAAATATATGTTCAATTGAACTTCTTTATAACTTGAATGCAAAGAACTATGGGAAAAAGAAAGCAAGAAAGATGGAAAGAAACTCGATTTTGCACTAAACAACTTAAAACCAGTTTGGCGAGAACCTCTAATGAGGTTTTTTTTTTAATTTAGTATCATATAATATTCAAATTGCCAAGGGTTTTCATTAGACTCTAAGACACTTTTCTTATCATAGGAATGGTAAATCCTAACACATTTAGGTGTGCCAGTTACAGCTCTATATTTGTGTAAAGATTGTTTCAACAAAGATGTTTCTAGAACAGACTTTGTATGTTTTGGGTTAATGTGCCATCATATATACATCTCCAGCCCCAGAAGCTCCTTGAACATAAATGCTGAACAAGACAGTCAAGAGCCTTGTGTATATAACAGTTCCTAGGATCCATCTCCTTTTAATCACACAGAGGCTGCGTGGCCTAGTAATTAGAGCATAGATGCTGGAAGCTTCCAGTCCACTTCAGCTCAAATATTAGCTTTATTACTGTCCCATAATGTTTTCTTCTGTAGGCTTTATATGCTTCAGTCTCTTAAATATAAAATGGGGATATTATTCATACTTCTTCATAGGATTGTTGTAAAGAGGAATTGAGTTGATATCAAATTCCTTGGAGTTAGAACAGCCATCTGGCCCAGATGAAGTGTTTGATAATGATGATAGTGACAGCAGCGTCACCTGAGGAACTTACATGGGTTAGGAATGCGAACTGCAATGGAGACTCAAAAGAGACTTGAGGGTAGAGAGAGACATTCAAGGCTGAAAGGGTGTTATGGATTAACGTGCTTTGTTCAGAGAACCAACAACGGTTCACTGTTGTCAAAGCTTAGTTAGGAGCATTGAGAGGCAGTAAGAACTTTTATATAAAGATTTGATGCTTAAAATCCTCTCAAAATACATTTTGAAATTAGGTTTATGATCTTTCTGTGGAGTGCATGGCTTGCTAATCTGAAAAAAATTTTTTAATTAATTTTTTTTAATTTTTGCTTTTAAAGCTAGAACTTCAAAAAATTCTTAAAAACTAACATTTAAAGATTTAAAAAATTTAGGAGTACATCGTGTAAAAGTACAGAGCTTCATTTCATTAGTAATATTATCACATTTCAGCACCTTTTCGGGCAAGCAGAGTGCTTACGCCCTATTACATGCCTTCGCCATTGGTTAAAGCTACACTGGCAGTAAGATTTTGATGTGACACATAAAAATGCCAACTCTAAAAGTGTTTTAGAGGTGCATTATGGGAGGTAGCCATTATTGATGGTTTTGCAAAACAAAAGTACATTTTGGAGACACTGTGTAACAGAGAGAAAAATCAAGAGTCAGAAGCTTTGATGCCCTAACTCTGTCACCGATTAGTTGGACAATTCACTTAACATCTCTGGCCTTTGTGTTTTTATCAGACCTGAAGATATTATTTTTTATTCCTCCTTTAAGACTGGTTAAGCGTTAAAAAAAAAAAAAAAAAAAAAAGCCCTGGGTTTTTCGAGTCTATGTTCAGCTGCCCAGGTTTACTCGGATGTGTACCAGCAACCCAAAGGCCTGTTTTCCTCGTCAGGACAGGTCCAAGCCAAGGAACCAATATTACTGCCATTAAATATATTTAAAGACTAACATAATAGAAGTTCCAGAAGGCATCTGTGTCCAAAGGAAACTCGAGTTGTCAGCACCGTAAACTTACTTTAGTAGATGAGCTTTCTTCGGAATCATCTGCATTTTCAAGCAGCACTGCTACAGCATCCGGCCTGATCTACTAAGATAAATTTTTACCGTAATTAAGGCTTTAATTAGAGAAATTGCATGTCTTTAAAAAGATTTTTATCATGTTGAAATTGAATGTCCTCGAATTTACGCATGTCATTATTTTCAAATCTTTCTGCGAGGTAATTGTTCTGGATTAAAAGAGACTAGATAAGGAGACATGACAAGTAAATGCAACATGTAATCCTTGATTGGCTCCAGAAAAAAAAATGCTAGAAAGGACATTATTAGGACATTTGACAATATTTTAATATGGATTGTATATTAGACAATAGTATTAGCCAATTCCTAAACTACTGAAAACCCTAAATTTGATTATTGTATCAAGTGATGTAAGAGAATATCTGCTCTTACGGCTACATACATGGAAATATTTAGAGGTTACAGGGTATGATGTTTGTAATCCATTACCCAGGAAAAACAATAGTTCAGATTACTTTGTGATATGGAAATTCCAGCGGGAGAGGGAGGGATGGAGGGAGGGAGAGGGAGGGTAAACGTGGTAAAATGTTAAGTAAACTTGAGGAAGAGGAAATCTATAGAAGTTATTTGTTATATTCTTGCAATCCTCCCATAAATTTGAAATTTCTTTAAAATAAGGGTTTTTAAAAGTGTTAATTCTTGCCGCGTCCATATTGCCTAATCAGGAATTATTTTCTGTGTTCAAGTTTACATTTTTCTGGCCCTTCCTTATGTCCATATATAAGGCAAACATGCCCTTCTCTGCACCACCCTGCACATCCTCCCAGACAGAGAGGGTCCAGCAACATTCTTATATATATAAAATATATATACATTAAGAAATAGCTTATAATCCACAGGGCAGTGTAATCTTAAAAATATTAAGATGTTTTCTAAAACATATTTCTGTATTATAAATATATAGAAATAACTTCAGAAAGCCTCTGGAGCCCTTCTGTAGATCAAACTGGCTCAGAACAATTGATATATAGAAAGATCCACTGTTTTAAAACGGCTGTATTATGTTAAGCACCAAAATCTGCATTAGTATCCTACACAACTTACTAACTGTAGTTAGCTCAGGATTACAGTGTCTGTCCCTCTAGAAGATCATAAGCCAAAGTTGTCATAAATGCCAAAATTCACTGAGTTACCTTGATTCCACAGTTTAGCAGGGAAGATTAAAATTGTAAATTTATTTTAGACATTGCAATTTGAGCATGACATCCTTATCTAATATCAAACTGTGGCATCTCCGAATCTCATGCAAGGCATGATAATCAGTTTTTAAATGCAAATCCTGAAATACGGATTTTGGTAGAGAATGAATTTGAAACTTCAAGCAAACATTTCTCCTAGCAAACTGCTGGCAAGAAGGCATAGTACTACATAGCTTATTTCTGACATAAATCATGGTCCAGGGAAAGTAAGAAGACCCTACCGCCATATGTTGCCTCCTTCTCTGATTTACTATTTGCTTATTTTTAAATACCTGAGTAAGTAAAGAAAAACAAGTAAAATGCTAATTTTTATAAATAAAAGTGGATTTCGTAGGCATCAAAATAATTATAGAAATTAAAATTTTCAACTAAAATGAACATCTACAAGTAACATCTCAGATATTAGGCAAGATAATTACAATATCCAGCTGGCATTCAGTAGATGAATAATCTTCCTAACCCTCAAGGTGCTTCAACAAGATGCCCTAGGCAGTGGAGCAGATTGGTTTATAATAACAAAACCCTCAGTCACCCAGTTGAGGATCTAACATTTGAACTTTGCAGGCCAATATATATGAACTTACTTGACCCTTAACTTGAAGAAACCTATTTTCTCAGATTCCTCAATTCATGGAAATTTAGTTTTAAAAGAAACATTCAGAAAACATGAATCTAGCTGTTTTTGCAAATGTGAATTCACCTTCTCGCCCAAAGTCACCTGATAAATTAGTGGCGGAAGTGGGACAGCAGCTCAACTCTTTTGGCTCCCAGGCCTACCCCTGACGCACTCTGCTATCTCACTTTCCTACTTTATGGGAACACAAAAAAATGTGTGACTGTTAAAAAAAAAAAATTGTTTTGTGGATTTTCAGTTCTTGGTAAAAACCATTAGATAAATGTAAAATGTGTTCCTCTTTGAAAGAGCCGGTCTCTCAGTACGTATGTTACAAGTAAATAGGAAGAAAATTATCAAATAATCAATTAGTACAACATATATATTCTAAACCTAAATGATGTACGTATTCTTTGAAGATCACTTATTTTTGAAGAATTAATTCCTGTTATTTTCTTTGCACTGAAAAAATAGAGTATCTATTTTATTTTATTTCATTTTTATAGCAAAGGCTTAAGTATCTTCGACGCTGTGAATTGCAACAGGACTTCTAACTTCTGGTTCCTTCTAACTTCTTTTTGTGGCATGGCCCTGATTGAACAAGACTTTGAGTACATTTCAGTAAGTAAGGCCACCTAGTTAAATGGGACAAGTAGATGAAAGGTAACAAGGGGATGACGAACATCAAAGCAAACTTTCGACAGCGTGATAATGTCTCCATTCTAAGAGTAAATATAATAAAATACGGGCAGGAAAACCCAGCTACGGTCCTGATTATTTGAATTTCAATTAATGTGATGATCTGCTTGTATATATTTTGTAGTATATTTTATTGATGACCCTTCCCCATTAAGTAGAGGATTTCGGTTCCAACTCGCACAACATAAGGAGGATTTAAGGGGCAGAGAAACAATCTCTTACTCTCTTCTGACAAAAATCAAATACGCAAAGGTTCTCATGATAATTTCCCCAGCGCAAATTACACGGGAGCCAATCACCATGAAGAACACTGTCCACCATCAGGCCCTTTTCATTCCTTGCTACTCAAAGTGGTCTGTGAACCAGCAGCTTCCTTAGAAATGCAGAAACCGGGGCCCTACTTGAGACCTACGGAACCACAGTCTGCAGTTTTAAAAGGATCTCTGAATGTTTTATATGCACATCAAGGTTTGAGAAGCATGGTCTTAAACTAGATTTTCAGACACTGTGATAAAAGATGAGTGGAAGCAATTCTATTTACATCTGTATTTCCCCCCCTAACTAAACGTATCACAATAGTAGGTATGCCATACAGTATTATATACAGTTGGATACTTTGTGAAGACTTTTCGATTTACTGTCAATGTTTAAATCTCACAAGGAATCTCTGTGATGAGAAAAGTCACTGCAATAAGAAAACAGATTTACAAAAGCTAAGTACGTAGGGCAAGTTCCCACAGATAGTAACTGATAAGAGGCAGTCTGATATCATTACATTTTATGGCTTAGCATATGACTATAGGCGGATTTTTTTTTAAGATTTTATTTATTTTTTAATGTGAGACACACAGAGAGAGAGAGGCAGAGACACAGGCAGAGGGAGAAGCAGGCTCCATTCAAGGAACCCGAAGAGGGACTCGATCCTGGGACTCCAGGATCACGCCCTGGGTAGAAGGCAGGTGCCGAACCACTGAGCCACCCAGGGATCCCCTATAGGCAGATTCTAATTTATGTCAGAATATGATATCAATTTTTGAATGGAGAACATATAATTGATACAAAGGCCGCAGGGAAAAAAATTCTGCCTATATATAAAAAAAAATTATCATGCATGAATCTTCAATAGCGTAGGCTTTCAGAATCCTTTAGATCTGCCAATTTGTGATTTTTAGGATGATAAAATACACAATCAGAAAATCTGGATGGGTACAACTACTGGTTAACTACTCAGAAACCAAGTAAGTCTAACTGGTACTTACCCCTCTCCTCATAAAACTACAAAGGGAGCTAATGAGAATGAATCATAGTTTACGAGCGATTGATAATCATAAACATTAGAAAATACTTAATTTGTATCTGCCAGAAAGATATATGCCCATTTCTTTCCCCCTGTATCCTGGAAAAGAAATAGAATCAGAGAGATACATATTGTTTTTTTTTTTTTTTTTTTTTTTTTGGTAAATTATGAAACACAAGATGCTACCGTATTTCAGAGGTTCTTGGCAGGAACCAAAAAACTAGCAACAAGTGAAGGAAATGCTATAGTGTCTTAATCATAATGTAGTGTAGCCTGGAACTAATGTGATCAGAAGGGCTGGCATTCAGTGAATGCTCGCCCTGTAAGGTGTGGCCTGGCAAGGATGGTTCGTGCATCATCACTTCATCCTCAGCGTGCAAGGGAGACTCGCTGTACTTGGAGGCAGATGGACAGAGCTGCGGCGGGGCGGACGCAGGGCAGACAGGACCCTGGCAGGTCTCACGTTCATGCCACAGGATTTTAGGAGGCGATCTGACATTTCCTCCCTCTTTCACAGACGCTGCAGGTATACATTTTCTCTTCGCAGGAGTTTTGAGGTGTATCCGGTGATGCACCTGTGATCCCATGGACGTGATGCTCCTTATCTTTAGGTTCACGGATCAGTGTATGTGGATCATGTCTTCAACAAGAGTGCCCAGTTCTTCCTTAAAAACAAAAACTAGGGGCGCCAGGGGGATGGGCTCAATAGGGCGCCTAGGTTACCAAAGATTCATGCATGATAAATGTTTTTTTATATATATAGGCAGAATTTTTTTCCCTGCAGCCTTTTGTATCCTTTATATGTTCTCCATTCAAAAACTGATAATCATATTTTGACATAAATTTGAATCTGCCTATAGCCATATATGCTAAGCCATAAAATATGATGATACCAGACTGCCTCCCATCAGTTACTACCTGTGCGAACTTGCCCTATGTACTTAGCTTTTGTAAATCTTGAGCACCTGCCTGCGGCCCAGGGCGTGACCCCGGGATCCTGGGATGGAGTCCCACATCGGGCTCCCTGCACGGGCTCCCTGCGCCTCTGCCTCTCTCTGTGTATCTCATGAATAAATACATGAAATCTTAAAAAAAAAAAAAAAAAAAAAAAAAAAAGGGCACGGGGGGGGGGCTCAGCGGTGGAGCACCTGCCTGCGGCCCAGGGCGCGACCCCAGGTCCTGGGTTAGAGTCCCACTTCCGGTCCCCGCAGGAAGCCTGCTTCTCCCTCCCGCCTGTGCCTCTGCCTCTCTGCCTGTCTCTCATGAATAAATACATAAAAATCTTAAAAAAAAAAAGAAAAAAAAAGAGGGGCGTCCAGGGGTTCAGCGGAGGAGCACCTGCCTGCGGCCCAGGGCGGGACCCCGGGTCCCGGGTTAGAGTCCCGCTTCCGGTCCCCGCAGGAAGCCTGCTTCTCCCTCCCGCCTGTGCCTCTGCCTCTGTCTCGTATGAATAAATACATAAAAATCTTAAAAAAAAAAAAAAGAGGGGCGTCCGGGGGCTTAGTGGTGGAGCACCTGCCTGCGGCCCAGGGCGTGACCCCGGGTCCCAGGTTAGAGTCCCGCTTCCGGTCCCCGCGGGGAGTCCGGTCCTCGCGGTGAGCCCGCTCCCCCCTCCGCCTGCGCCCCTGCGTCTCGGGAATCTCTGCGGAAGACCTCGGCGACCCAGCAGCCGACCGAGGGCAGTGGAAGGTGCGGGGGTTGCCCGGCTCCGCAGCAGCCGCGCGCTCGGCTGGGGGGGGGTCCCTCACGTGCCCGGGAGCCCGCGGCCCGCCCCGGCCGCTCCGCGCCTTCCCGGCAGCCCGCGCGGGCCTGCGCCGGGCCAGTGCGCAGGAGCGGAAGTCGGGGGGCGGGGCTGCGGCGCTGGCGGCGGAAGAGGCCGGGGGCGCTGGCGGCGGCGGCGGCGGCGGGTCCGGGCGGCGGGTCCGGGCGGCGCGAACTCACGGTCCCAGCCCCCGGGAGGCGCCGCGACGCAGCGAAGGCTCGGGCTGCGCGGCCCCCGCGCCCCGCGGACGCCCCGGCCCCGCCGCCCGAGGAGCCCGGCGGCCGCTGCCGGCGCGGGCGCGGTAAGATGGAGGACGTGTCGCTGGCCGAGCTGGACACCAAGCAGCTGGAGGCGCTCGCCCAGGAGATCTACGTGGACCTCATCGAGGACTCGTGCCTGGGCTTCTGCTTCGAGGTGCACCGGGCCGTCAAGTGCGGCTACTTCTACCTGGAGTTCGCGGACGCGGGCGGCGTGAAGGACTTCGGGCTGCCGCCCGTGGAGGACGCGGGCGCCCGCCGCCTGCCGCTGTGCGCCCTCCCCGCCGAGCCGGGCAGCGGCCCCGAGCAGCCGCTGCAGCGCGCGCCCCCGGACTTCCAGTAGCCGCGGCGCGGGGGCCACGGCAGACGACACGGCCCCGCGGGCGGGACGCAAGGGCCCACATCGCCGGGCGGGGAGGGGGCCCCCGGGGGACGCGGACAGACGCGGCAGGTGACACGGCCCCGTGCGCGCTGAGCATCCCAGCCTCTCGAGGCCCCGCGTGCAGGACCCAAGGGCCCGGATCGCCGTGCGGAGGTGACCCCCGGGGGCCCCGCGGGAGACGGGGACAGACGCACAGACACAACAGGTGACACGGCCCCGCGCTCACTGAGCATCCCAGCCTCTGGAGGTCCCGCATGCAGGACCCAAGGGCCCGGATCGCCGGGCGGAGGTGACCCCCGGGGGCCCCGCGGGAGACGGGGACACGGACAGACACAGCAGGTGACACGGCCCCGCGCGCACTGAGCATCCCAGCCTCTGGAGGCCCCGCATGCAGGACGCAAGGGCCCGGATCGCCGTACGGGGGTGACCCCTGGAGGCCCCAAGGGAGACGGGGACACGGACAGATACAGCAGGTGACACGGCCCCACGTGCTGAGCATCCCAGCCTCGAGGCTCCGCGTGCGGGACGCAAGGGCCCGGATCTTTGTGCGGGGGGACCCCCTAGAGGCCTCACGGGAGACGGCGGGCAGCCCAGTGCAGAGCGCAGACGGGGACAGACGCGCAGACGCAGCAGGTGATACGGCCCGGCGCGCGCTGAGCATCCCAGCCTCTCGAGGCCCCGCGTGCAGGACGCAAGGACCAGGATCGCCGGGCGGAGGTGACCCCCAGAGCATCCCTGCGAAAGACGGGGACACGCACAGACACAGCCAGTGACACGGCCCGGAGGGGAGCGCAGACGCGGCAGGTGACAGGGCCCCGCATGCTGAGCGTCCCAGCCTCTGAAGGCCCCGCGTGTAGGACGCAAGGGTTGGGATCACTCTGCAGGAGTGACCCCCGGAGTCGCCCCGGAGGCCCGGGCGGGAGGAGCCGCGCTGTACCGGGCTGCCTGCCTGGGGCCCCAGGCTCCCCAGAAGACGACGAAGACGACGCGCTGCTGGGGCGCAGCGGGTGCTCAGGTCCCCCAAGCCGCCCTGGGGAGGAGCCCGGCCGGGACTTCTTGCGGCGCTTCCTCCCGGACGCGGGACGTCAGCGGGCGCGAGGTCTGGGAGTTGCCAGCCCCAACACAGGGCAAGCCAAGGAGAAGGACCGCCGCGCGGTCCCGGAGGGGAAGCCTCGCGGCCCCGGCTGTAGGCGGGAGAGGACGTCCACGCTAGCCACGGCCTGGGGTCCCCGCGCCCGCAGCTCCGCGGACGCCGTGGGGACCAGGGCCGAGCGCTTGCCCCCCGTCCGGTGGGCAGCCTGGTGGCCCGGCAGGCCGAGGCTCTGGTCCCGGTGCCTTGGGGAGGTAGCGGGGCCTCTGCAGCGGTGCACGACCCTACCCCCCACCCCCTCCGCAGGTTCGCGCCCGGATATGCGCTGCTGTGCGCGGCCCCCCTGTGCTCACTGAGCCCCTGGCCGCCCCGCCCGCCCGTTCGGGTGTCTGGCCCGGGCAGCCCACCAGGTCCCCACCGGCCTCCTGCGCCCCCGGGAGCGGCCCGCAATGACCAGTGCCGCAGAGGCTGTGCAGCAGACCGATTGGACGGCGGGGCCAGGGTGGCTTCTGCCAGCGGCCCTCCAGGTTGACGGCGTAGTCCCCGGAGCCAGGGGGCAGGAAGGGGTCGCCTGGCCTCCCACTGCAGCATACCCGGGATGGGGGGGCAGGGAGGGGTCGCCTAGCCTCCCACTGCAGCATCCCCGGGCAGCCCAAGCCGTGTGACTGCGAGCATCTGTCTAGACCCTCACCGCCACCCCTGCCCCTCGGGAGGGGCGGCCCCTTCCATTCAGTCCCTTTTGGACATTCCTGACAAGAGCTGCCTTCTTGTGGGCAGTCGGGGTCGGGACAGGCCAGGATGGGAAACGTGAGCCACGCCTCAAAGCCACCCTCCACTTTGCTCCCTGCTGAGGACTTAGGAAGTGTAGAGGGGCGAGAACCCCAAAGTGAGCGGGAACGGTGCTGCTTTATTTGAAATGTTTTCTTACCTCATTCTGTGCCCCAGCACGGGGCCCAGCCTCATCCGTCCGGCCCGCCCCGTGTCCCCACTGTCCCCTGCTCCCCTGCCCGTCCAGTGCAGCTGGACCCCAGGTGCTGCCGGCTCCCCTGCTTCCACACCGGCCAGCTGCAGTTCATCTCTCCATGCTCCCGCTCCAACCTGCCCAGGTGCCCTCTCCTCGGCTTCTTTCAAGTTTTTCCTTTTTTTTTTTTTTTTTTTTCTCTCCCCTTCCTTGTTCTGGGAGATCCAGAGAAGAACCTTTCAGGTGGTTTCCTCTGTGGGGATGAAGATGGGAGAGACGGTAACGATTTGTGCAGGAAAGGCAGGGCCCCGCCTAGGCATCTGCCTGCAGGACTGCCTTGGATGCCTCCCTGCGGGTCTCCCTTCGGGGGCCCCTGCACCTCCCCCCTTGCACTGGGATGCTGCCTCTCGGGGCCTAAGCGGAAGAGCAGGGACGCCTAGCGACACGCAGGGGTGGAGCGGGGCCTGGTCTGGTTTGCCAGCCCTTGCTGTGCAGGTACCGTTCCTCATCCCGGGAGGACCTGCTTGGACCCTGCGGCCGATGGGTGTCACGCAGATCCCTCGAGGGAACCGTAGCGATAGGGCCGCGAGACTGTCGGTCATTGCGTTCCCCCCAGAGTTGTCCTGGCCGAGGTTGAGGTGTCCTTACCGGTTGGTCTTCAAGAATTTTGCTGACTTTTTAGGAAGTTAAAGCTCGGCAAGAGTTAAAACGATTTGGGGTTATCTGCCCTTGGCTTTGTAGCCATCTCCTCGCAGGGGGCTGCAGAGGGGCAGAAGGGAAACCAGCTGTGGGTAAGGTGAGGGGGGAGCTCTGACGGAGACCCCTTGTACCCTTGCCCCTTGCCGGTCAGCCTCCTGGTTAGGGAGGGAGAGGTGGAAAGCAATCCTCAGTAACCGTTGCTTCGCTTTCCCTCCCTCTTGGTCATGGTTTTCGTTCTCTGCCTTCCCGTTATTGGGGCAACGGCCTGGGTCCAACAGGAGCCCTGCGGGGACACACGGACCCCTTCCTTTTCTGGGGCAGGAGTGCTCCCGGCCCGTAGTTGACCGTGGTTAGGAACTCTCCCTTTCCCTTCCTGCCTTCCCTCGAACAGCAGAATTCCTGCCCTTCCTTCCTCCCTCAATTAAGTATATTGATCACCCTGTAATTCTATTACGTATCCGAGTGTGTGTGTGTGTGTGTGTGTGTGTGTATGGGGGGGAAGGGGTTCTTTACAGACGTCTGTGGTTCGTGGCTTTTTCTTCCGTACATTAGTTCCCGCCACCGCATGTGCAGGGGCCAGTGCCTGGCGTTGTCGCATGCTGGGGTCATGGGGAAAGTGTAGTGAGGCTCACCTCTGTCCCTTGTTTTGGAGATTATTATTTTTGCATAAGTGGTCCATCCTATACAGATCGCTGTGTATTCCCCTTGCCCCTGTGGCTGCTGGTGTAAATAAACTGCATCTCCCCATTGGTAAACAGTACTAATAAAATTTTAAAAAAATGACTTTACTTAGACCTGGTATGTTCATCTTTCAAGATCGTACATGTTCTCCAGGAACTGGCATAGTAAAAATGTTGAATTGCTGTTGAATCCCAGTCACTGTCTCCTGAATGGAAGTTTTTATCAAAGTAGAGGAATTTTGCCCAACTTTATTTCTCCATCTAGTCCTGCAAATTGAGCTTTCTGCAACCTCCGGTGAGAAACAAACTAGGTGGTAAAATAAATATGATCCGAGCCTGTCACTAAGACCAATGTGAAAGCTACTTCTATTTAAGTGGAACTCAAGATACCTTAATATATACATTTTGCCAGCTTTTCAGGCTAAGATCCTTGCTCCCAAGACAAAGGGTTAAAAATAATAATAATAAGACACAATTCATAGAAAATGAGGCAACCTTTCTAAAGGCGATTTTTCCTTAATACTTTTCATTTTTCTTTTACCCCAATTCTTTAGATCTCTTAGTTTGTCTTAGAGTAATTCTGAGAATTTTTATTCCTCCCAATTCCCAACCCATAGCTGAAGCATTTCCCTTAGAAATTGTACAGTTGCTGAGTACTGTTCAAAATCATTTATTTGCTATATGTTCTACTTAATTAAAGAAGCAGTCTCCAATTGGAAGTAATATTTAGATGAATAAAAATTATCATATAAGTGAGACCAGCAGGAAAACCACCTCAGCACAATACCCCACGACGTTACAGACCTGCACCATGGCCTTGGGTCCCCTAATGTTTAAGTGCAGCTGTAGCAAATACTTCTGGATGGTACTTTTTTTTTTTTTTGTATGTTTAGATTTGAATTAATGTATTTGGTGCTGATCTGGTTTTCCGAGATGAGGTACTGGCAAGGTCTTCTCAGTATTTCACTAGGCACATAGGAATTTGAGACTTTAAGACTTTCATGTTTTCTAATTAATGATCTTTATATTTAAAAGCAAAAAAAAAAAAAAAAATGCATGCCTCTTAACCCCCTGGACACTGCGTCCTAACTACAGAGCGTAGCATGAGGTCAGGAACTTGATTAATTATTTAATGATGCCTTACATGGGGATCTACCCGAGGTACTTTAACAGGTTTCTATACTTTTTCAAACGGTATTTTATGAAATGAAGAGAATATATTAATGTGCTAATGCTAAAATCCCGACATTTATACTTTATTAAATACCTTTTCACATTAGTCTTCAAAACAGTTACTCTAGCTAGTGAGTGGCTGGTTCTCCGATGAGCTACAGGCAGCTCATAACGTCAGACGAGAAGTTTCACTCCGCCCCAGAGACTGCCAGCCATTTAATTCTAATTCATGTTCCAGAAGATGCACATGATGCTTTGGATGATAATGTTTGTTACAAGCGATGCACTTGTTCAAAAAGGTCCTGCAGATAAACTTGCAAATTCTTGGGTGGGTTTTTTTTTTCCCAATTTTTTTTTAGTCATATGTTGCATAAGCCTCATTGAACATATGTGAACTGAAAAGGAAATACTAAATTGATTTTAGAGATAAGGAAATATGTTCAATATTGTGATTTACTAAAAAAAAAATAATAAACACACACAGAAGCAATAGAAGCAGAAGTAGAATTCTGATGCTAGGCCAGGACTTTCTGTTGAAGCCATAGAAATTTTAAATTAATAAAGGACTAAAAGACAAAATAACAAGAATTAAAAATTGAGATGCTAAAGGCCATGAATTTGAAAACATTGAAAAAATGGAAAACATTTAAAAATATAACTGCAAGGAATTTTTGGCTTTTTAATAAATGAATACATCTGGAACTTAAAGCGGATCCCATCTCTACCCAGATATACACACAAAACACTAGGTACTTGGAATTTTATAGACAATACAGCAAAAAATAAATGATTATAAGCTAAGTGTATTATGAAGATAGATTAAAAAAAAGACCTTAGCAAACCCCAACTCCTTTTGACTAAATCCAGATCCCATGTATTATCATTGGTGGATTATAAGCCAAGATAATGTTCTGGAATGGGTCACCCATAAATAAAATTTAAAACCTTATGAGAATTATCATGTGGATTTAAGACTTAGTATGGGAAGATAAAACATCAAACTTTTACAGAGAAATATAGGAGCACATGTTTATAATTGTAGGCAACGGAAAATTTGTTAAACCAGTAAAAGCACCAGAATGAAAGACTGACATATTGGACAATTATCACAAATGTAAGACTTTCTGTGCGTTATACTACAAAAACAAAAAAAGCAGTGAATGCTACAGCTCGCTGGAGAAGTGCTGCAGGTCCTATCACTGGAGAAGACTATTAACTAATTTAGTATACAATTGACAAATGGACAGAGTTAAAAAAAAAAAAAAACAAACTCATTTGAAGAAATTCAAATGGCAAAAAAGGGTGTTAAAATCTTAACATTCAGAAAAATACAAACTGAAATCGAAATACCAACTTATACCACTCCGATGGTTAAAATTTAAAAAGTATACTCAAAAATGTCAAAGTAGACTCCTCCCTCCGGGGGCGCAGAGCCTGGGTATGGGGGGCACCTGCTGCTGGGGCGCAGAGGGAGTCGCAGCAAGGACCCTGTGAGCGCCGCCCCCCCCCCATAGGTCCCGCGCAGCTTCCAGGATAGAGAGGCGCAGGAGCCGCCCGCAGGAGCCGCCCGGGGGGCGGGGGGTGGAGCGCACTTTCGCGGACCCCGCATCACCACGAGCTGAGCCCATCACACCCACATCAGGGCGACACACCTGGGGCCCTGGTGGCCCAGCCGAGGAGCACCTGCCTGCAGCCCAGGGCGTGACCCCGGGGCCCGGGTTCGAGTCCTGTGCCCGGTCCTCGCAGGGCGCCTGCTTCTCTCTCCGCCTGGGACCCTGCCTCTCTCGCTGTGGCTCACGGATAAATGCATGAAATCTAAATAATGGTAATAACGGTTCTCCGTAGTGGGAGGCAGCGGTTGTCACCCCGGAGGGCGTCTCTTCTGCTGAAGCTCTGCAAACGCAGAAGCTCTGCAAACACACTCGCGTGTCCGCAGCAGAACGGACCTGGGGGTAGAGGCCGCATCGAGTCCCCAGGGCGCGATGGCAGCACGGACGCCGAGGAGGAGGGGCAGGGGGGAGGGGGCGGGCGCGGTACGGACCTGGGGACTGGGGCTCTGCAAACCGAAAACGACGTGCGCCCCCAAGTCAGAGACGCCCGCGCAGCAGCCTCCGAAGTCCTCCCGGCAGTGGCAAAGGGCCGGGGAGCGCAGTCGGGGCGCACCGTCACCCCCATAGCTTGCCTGGGGGCCGGGACACGTGGGCTGTGGGCTCCCGCCTGGCTGCACCTGTGCAGTGGCCGCGGGTTGTGGGGGGGGCTGTGCCGGCGGACGGGGGGCTGAGGGCCTGAAACCCCGGAGGCCACGGTGCGAGGCGTGGAGGGGCCCACCCTGAGCAGTGGACGGGACGGAAGGAGTGCAGGGGCGGGGCGTGGGGGGGGAGGAGCGGAAGGCCTGCAATCCCGGAGGCCACAGTGCGAGGCGCGGAGGGTACCGCCCTGAGCAGTGGACTGGACGGAAGGAGCGCAGGGGCGGGGCGGGGGGGGGAGCGGAGGGCCTGCAATCCCGGAGGCCACAGTGCGAGGCGCGGAGGGTACCGCCCTGAGCAGTGGACTGGACGGAAGGAGCGCAGGGGCGGGGCGGGGGGGGGAGCGGAGGGCCTGCAATCCCGGAGGCCACAGTGCGAGGCGCGGAGGGTACCGCCCCGAGCAGTGGACGGGACGGAAGGAGCGCAGGGGCGAGGCGGGGGGGGGGGAGCGGAGGGCCTGCAATCCCGGAGGCCATGGTGCAAGGCGTGGAGGGGCCCGCCCTGAGCAGTGGACGGGACGGAAGGAGACCAGGGGCGGGCAGGAGAGGGGGCAGAGGGCCTGCAATCCTGGAGGCCGTGGAGGTGCAGAGGGGCCGCCATGAGCAGTGGACGGGACCAAAGGAGTGCAGGGGCGGGCAGGACGGAGGAGGAAAGGGAGGGGAGGGGGAAAGGGGGGCAGCTGGCTGTGCGGGCGGAGGGCCGGCAACCCCGGAGGCCATGGTGCTAGGCGCCGAGGGGCCCGCCCTGAGCAGTGGACGGGAGGGAAAGAGCCCAGGGGCGGGCAGGAGAGGGGGGAGGAGGGGAGGAGTGGGGGGGGAGGAGCAATGGAGGGAGAGGGGAGGAGTGAGGTGAGGGGGGGAGGAGGGGGCAGAGGGCCTTCAACCCGGAGGCCCCGGTGGAAGGTGCAGAGGGGCCCGCCCTGAGCAATGGACGGCTCCCCCCACTGCCCCGTGACCCCGCGGACGCCCCGCCACATGTACCCGCCTCCCCCCACAGCACCGAGATTCGCGGGGATACCTCGCAGCCCCGAAAGTGACAAGTGGGGGCCCAGCCCTAAGGGCCCACCCGCAGCGACGGCCACGCAGCAGGACGAGCCCACGCAAGGCCACGACGCGTCTGGAAATCGGGCGGGTCCGTTCTCTCTGACTTGGACTTAGTCCAACAGGAGCCGAAGCGGCTTATTCTCGGGTGTCCGAGGTCTAGGGTCACGGCCTACTAAGTAGACACTGGTTTTCCCATTTTTTTTTAACTTCCCCGTCCATTTATTCCCTGAAAATAAGACTTTCTAATATTCCCATAAGAAAGATGTTTTTTAAGCTATTTTTTTTTTTTTAAGAATTTTTATTTATTTATTCATATGACAGAGAGAGAGAGGCAGAGACCCAGGCAGAGGGAGAAGCAGGCTCCATGCAGGGAGCCCGAAGCGGGACTCGATCCCGGAACTCCAGGATCACGCCCTGGGCCAAAGGCGGGCGCCAAACCGCTGAGCCCCCCCAGGAGTCCCCAAGAAAGATGTTTTTAGGCTCCCGGATGACCTGAACGCTTCCCCTTTCCGAGGCCCTTCCCCTTCCCGGCCGCACAGCCGGGGAAGCCCCCGGCCCGCCCCCCTGAACCTGCCAGCAGGTGGCCGGGCGTTGGGGGTGGGGGGGAGCGCAGAAGGCCAGTGGCCGGGGGCGGCCACCTGGGGGCTGTGGCCTGGGGCACACAAGTGCGGCCATCAGGAGCATCAAGCCCGGGGGGAGGAAGGGGAGCCGTGGCCCGGAGGCGGGACACACAGAACTAGTGGCTCAGACGTCGGGGAGGTTTAAACAAGACCCGGGGTTGGGGTGGAGGTATGGGGGGGGGGCGGGGGGGGCGGGGGTCAGCGGCAGGGCACCTGCCCCTGGCTCAGATCATGATCTTAGAGACCCGGGCTCCCTGCATGGAGCCTGCTTCTCCTTCTGCCTGTGTCTCTGCCTCTCTCTCTCTCTCTCTCTCTGTGTCTCTCAGGAATAAATAAGTAAAATTTAAAATAAATAAATAAGTAAATAAGGCCCCGGGGACTGGGGGTTCAGCAGTGGAGCACCTGTCCCTGTCTCAGGTAATGATCTTAGAGACCTGGAATCAAGTCCTCCCTTGGGTTCCCTACAGGGAGCCTGCTTCTCCCTCTGCCTGTGTCTCTGCCTCTCTCTGTGTGTCTCTCATGAATAAATAAATAAAATTTTAAATAAATAAATAAATAAATAAATAAATAGATAAATAAATAAATAAATAAATAAATAAATAAATAAATAAAGCCCGGGGGCTCAGCGGTTGAGCACCTGCCCCTGGCTCAGGTCATTATCTTAGAGACCCAGGATCGAGTCCCACTTGGGCTCCCTGCATGGAGCCTGCTTCTCCCTCTCCCTGTGTCTCTGCCTCTTTCTCTGTGTCTGTCATGAATAAATAAATAAAAATCTTAAAAAAAAAAAAGCGCCTGTGTTGTGTCTGCTTGGTATTGGATTTAACAAGGACCCAGCAATTGATTCAGACTTTGTGTAATAGTTTCTTGGGGGAAAAAACCAAACCCATTAAGCTCAATCTTAACTCGGTGATGCACTCCGGGACCCCAATCACTAGAGGTCTTTCCTTCGTAAGTTAATAAGCGTGGGGGAGCCGCCCTGGGGGAGCCGCCCTACTGGCTCCAGGGCCCCTGGAGGCCCGCAAGTCCCCAGCTGCAGAGTCCACCCGGTGCCCGGGGGCAGCAGGTGCAGCCTCAGGTGCAGCCTCAGGTGCCTGCATCCCTGTGCCCCAACCTAGGCCGGCGGTTAGCCCGCGTGAGTGCATGTTCCTGTGCAAGCCGGACCCTGGCTTCGAGCTCCCACCGGCCAAGTCCTGGTGCCACTTGCTGCAGCCCCTTCCCTACAGCCCGGTCTGCACTGTCTGACCTCTGGGTCGTCCCAGGGGCACGTGCCTGCTTCTCCCTGTGCCTCTGCTCCCCCTCCCTCCCTCCTCCCTCCCTCTCAAACACAGAAATAAAATCTCAAAAGAACAAATAAATAACAATTAAGAAAAAAAATACCTCTCCGTTGTTCCGTGGGCTTCACGTAGGTGATGCTGCGGGTTACTGCCCAAAGCCTGAGACTCCTGAGCGGACAAGGAGGTCGCGTCGCTAACACCTGAGCTGCGGCCCTAAACCAAGACTCTCCCAAGAAACCTGGAGCCTCTGGCACCTCCAGGAATAACCCTTGGGGCTTGTGAAGACGCCAGGTCCCAAAAATACTTTCACACACTCGCAGGATAAAGGAGCATAGGGATGTTTTTCAGTGTGAACCTAACCACCGTCCCTACTATCCCCCTCCCGGTCCTCTGGGCCCCAGAGGCCTGGTCCCCAGCAGTAACCACCATGAGCACTGCAGACCAGCCCCTGCTGTCCCTGGGGTGGGGGTGGGGGTGAGCCCACCTGGTCCCCCGGCTCACCTGGATCCCCCTCCTGGTCGTCTGGGCCCCGGAGGCCTGGTCCCCCAGCAATAACCACCATAACCACTGCGGACCAGCCCCTGCTGTCCCTGGGGGTGGGGGTGGGCACTACTGGTCCCCAGGCTCACCTGGTCCCCCTCCTGGTCCTCTAGGCCCCGGAGGCCTGGTCCCCCAGAAATAACCACCATAAGTACTGCTGACCAGTCCCTGCTGTCCCTAGGGGTGGGGGTGGGTCCACCTGGTCTCTCAGCCCACCAGGATCCCCCTCCTGGTCCTCTGGGCCCCAGAGGCCTGGTCCCCAGCAGTAACCACCATAAGCCCCTGCTCTCCCTGGGGGTGGGGGTGGGGGTGGGCCCACCTGGTCCCCAGGCCCACCTGGATCCCCCTCCTAGTCCTCTGGGCCCCGTAGGCCTGGTCCCCAGTAGTAACCACCATGAGCACTGCGGACCAGCCCCTGCTATCCCTGGGGGTGGCAGTGGGCCCTCCTGGTCCCCAGGCTCACCGGGATCCCCCTCCTGGGGGAGCAGAGGAAGCACCCGCCTCGGGAACAGCTCCGTCGGCCTCCTCACGGCCCCTTGGGTCTTCTGCGAGGAGGCACCTGTCCTGGGACCTGAGCAGAGGGTCAGGTGCGCTGCTCACCCCGGGCCTGGGTCCTCATAGGCCTCCGGAGGTGTTACTAGGATGCCCGTAAGTGAACGAATGGATGACGTTGTGTTAGGTCATCACGGGAGTGAAATGGATTCGTTTGGTTCTCAGCAAGGGATGAAGTCAATTCTCTTAGGATTGGGCGCCGGGTGGCTCCGTTGGGGAGCGTGTGGGCCTTCAGCTCAGGGCGGTTGCCAGGGTCCTGCCATCGCGCCCACATCCCCCGGCGGAGCATGTGTCTCCCTTTCCCCCGCTGCTCCCCTTGCCTATGCTCTCTCTTTGACAAATAAGTAATTTTTTTATATCTTAAAAAAAGAATTCTCTTACCATGATTTCCATTATGAAATCAGTCTTCTTTCTAGATAGTTATATATTCCAGGTTTTCATTTATATTTTTTTAAATGTAACATCTCAGTCTTTTATTTTTTTTATATTTTTTATTTTAGAGAGAGAGAGAGAGCATCATGCGATCGTCACCTGACGATCAAACCAAGAGTCAGCCGCTCAGCCAAATGCACCACCCAAGATCTCATGCCTTTAAGCAAGTCCGATATTTCTAAGAATCAAGAATTTTTAAAATTATCTTTTAGAAAGGTATCAAGCTATTACTTGTCCCTTTTTTTGCCTCGTACGTTGTTCATCCAAACAGTGAAATGGGAAGGTTTGATGTTTGGCTGCAAAATGCATATAAGATGGATTAATATTCATTTCATCGCGTCCATTTCCTAGGAAGCACCTTGGCAATTAAATTTTGATTAATTTACTTTCTTTCAGAGCAGCATGAATGAGGTCATCACAATTCCCGTAAAAAGCTAAGATGCCCAGGTTTGAGGGTGGACTATTATGTGATGATTTAGTCACAAATTCTACACCTTAATTTTACACAGAAAAGCAGTCCTATGAGCAGGTAACTTAGCATAGCAAAACTAAAGTTTATGACAAAACATAAAATACCACAACAAGAGCATCCAACAAATCTTAGAGAACTGCGGTTAAATTTAGACTCTAGAACAGAGAAAACCCTTCGCTTTGAGAAGTTTCTCCATTTGTCTGCGTTGCTCACATATTCCATCATTTATTTTTTCCCATTGTGTTTGCTAAAATTAAATTCATCCACTCTGGCATATCTGTTCTCGCTGTGACGGACACTGAATAAAATTTTAAATCTCAATTAGCGTCTTTCAGTGACCAAATAATGGTGGCCAGATCTCAGGTCTATTCACAGCAGCAGATGATTTCATGTGCTGGATACGCGTCCTGTTTGAGCAGAATTTTTTAAACAATAACTTCTCAAAAGAGTCCACACACCGGAAACGTCAGTTTTAGATTTGTGAACAAAGACAATTCATTGGCTAGGAAAATAACAACTGGATTGAAAACCACTTAAGCTATAATTTAGATGCCAACCGCTTTCCCCCAGCAGTTTTGCTCTTTGTTTCTATGTCTGCGGGTTTGCTACGGGTCAACCAATTACTCAACAGTTGGGCTAGGGAATCGGAGAAATGGCTTCTGAGTGTCATTGAATGAAAAGAGCCTTGGGTCTAAAAAATAATAATAATAATTCAAGAGCAACCTCGCAGAAGGACCAAATCAACGTATTAGATGACTGTAAAAGCGATTGTGATTTATTTTGAACTAATTTGTGATGGAGTTCAAGCCTCAAACTAGAAAACAAGAGCGGATGGCAATGCCAGTTGTGCCGCAGAAGAGCCCTGTGATCGTCAGTAAATCGTCTGGAAACTCAGATCTTCTCACATTTAAAAGAGGAGCAATGGTTTCTACCATTGTACTGTCCCAGTGATCTGTCAGGGCCACTCAGGGTCGGGGGGTGGCATGACCGATCTGAGGCAAAGAGGAGCAAAACACAGTGACGAGTTTATATCAAGACACCTACTGAGCACCTACTGTAGACACCTACCAAGTTTACATTAAATAAACTTAGGTGTTTTAAGATAAACCCGTAGGTGTGTTTTACTCCTATTGCCTCAGATCAAGGCCCCTGAATATGGCCACTGCGCACCCAAGGTCGGTGAGACCTTCAGGGGAGACCTCGTGCAAGAGTCCTGGGTCGCCCTCTGTCGAAAGTCTTGTTATCTGTCATTGAATTCTGATTCTACCCACAGGATACACCCTGATTGTGTATTCCACGAGGAAAAAGAAGCCCCTCCTCTGCACTGTGTTATTTCTTTGTTCATTTGGTAATTTAAACATGATGGGTCCAAGTATTGCAGTAATTTACAGAAAGATGCCAAAAAAAAATTTACAGAAAGATGCTTCAGCAAAACTAAAATCATTCAGGGTAGTCGGTGGCACATTTCACTCTTAAAATCTTTTTTTGTTAAGTGTACGTAAATGTACGGATATAATCATAAAATGATCGTTACTGTGTGACATGCAAAGGAGCACAGCTGACATAAAAGAGAGCTTCCCCAAGCACCACACCTTTACCTTAAAAGCTTTGCTTATTCTAACGGCCTAGACCACTGTTACAGGACAGCCAATGCTGATTCAAAATAATACAAAATTTCAGCAAAATATAAATATTTGATTTCTTCTATCATGATTTTTGTCTGTGTATGTGTGTCTATATATAAATATTTGCATATAAATATATATTTATTTTTATAAATATTATTTTTATATGCAAATATATATTTTTTATTTTTATGAATATTTTATATACAAATATATATTTTTATAAATATTATTTTTATATACAAATACATATATTTTTAACATGGACAAAACACAGCTACACAATTTATATAGCTTCCCCCTTCTGTGTTTTCTGTCTTTCTTCTCTATGAACTTGGTCTGTGAAATGATTGCCTTTATCAGGAGTTCATTCCATTGCCATCTAACAATATGAGAAGTTAGTGGCCTCTCATGACCAAAAAAATGTAAATGTACATACAAACCATGCTTCAGAGAACTAAAATATAATGTCTCCTACATACACAGTCCAGTCAATCCACTTAAACATTGCATAATATTTACTGTAATCCTTTGTGATTGAAAATATTGTGATCATGATACATCCCTAAGGTACACCTCAAAAATAAGTTTTGTTTTCCAAGCCTTGCCCTTTTTTGAGGGAGATCAGGAAACTCAATTTAACCTTCTAGGCTGAGGTTTAAATTAAGGAAAACCATGGGGATATAAATATCATAGAGTGAGAGCATCTCATTCAAGATGATGATATTCTTGTTCCATCTTGATTTTTGCTATGGCATCGTTCAGTTATTTTGCAAATAATTTCCTGTCCCATCACTTTTTGTTTAATGCCAGAAGTCATCCTTTCTGCGCTGCCAGTCTTAATAGTTTTTTTTTTTTTTTTAACAGTTGTCAAGATTGTTTTGGGGCTGCTCCAAGATACTTGGTTGTAAATATAATACGAAGTAAAGAATTCGATAGCATATCGTTTTATACAAAACTCCTGGCCTACCCAACACAATTAGAATTGGCGATTCTTGTTCAATGTACCTCTGATGCTCCAAGTATCTCTGCCCAAATAAGGAGCAATTTTAACTTCTCAGCTTGAGTCACCAACATCAGTGTTTCCAAAAATAGGTCATGGTGTGGGTCTCCTTGCGTGGGCAGCCTCCCAACCTCTAGTTATATCTCTCGTAGACTGTAGGATAACTGTCTTGTCCCTTAGGACTTCTCTCACAGGTCCTTGCAGGAATTTGTGTATGCTAAGCCATTAGATGTGTACTTTCCAAATTTGGGGAAAACCATCTGGCTCTTTTTGCCAGATGTGATTTACAGACGAGCAGACGAAAACTGTATTTGTAACAGAGATTGTATTTAAGTTGAATGGTTCTAAATTAGCGCGGCTTTAAGATGTATGAGCATTCCGCCGTTAACCATCACGGGTAAGCCCAGGAGGTCCAAGCGCTGCTCTCTGGGTGGGATTTCAGATCTTACAACAATTTTTTGGTTCAGTCTACCTGAATCAAATTCCTCCGGTGAGTCACCTCTATAAATTCAAGAGGAGCACCGGGTTATTGTCTACAGATACGAAAGAAGAAAAGAGATTCTCATTTAATCGTTTTCTCAAAGGCTCGTTCAGAAACCATGTTGAGTCTTTAGGGAGACGGGCAACAGTTTCAGGATCTTCAGATTAGAGAAATCTGGGTTTTAATCCTAGCTTCATGATCAATCATCTCGCCATTGTACGCGATAGGTAAATTCTCTGAGCCTCGATTTCTTTTTTTCCACGTGCACAACGGGATTTTTAAAACCACTTTTGATGTTGGTTGTTCAGATTAAAAACCACACTCACAAACATGTGCACACAGACCTAATTAGTGTATAAGGACTCCATCAAAGCCACATGTCTGTCCTCTGCAGCAGCAACACTATCGACCCACTGATTTCCTCACTTTATCTGCCCCATAAACTGCCAGAGTCATCTGCCTGTGGCAAAGATCCTTGTTTGAATGTGAGGAACCCTTGATTACGTCTGGAAACAATACAGCCCAGCTGTCGAGATTATTCTAGGGGATACATCACAAGGAAATGGTATTGTCATAGGCCAAACCATGTCTCTTCAAAATTCATGTGTTCTCTTCTGACCCCCGCCCCGTACCTCAGAATGTGACTGTATTTGGAGACAGGGTCCCTAAAGAGGTAGCTAAAGTAGGAGGAGACCATATGGGTGGACCTCAAGCCAATATGACTGGTGTCCCCTATAAAAGGAGATGAGGACACAGACTCAACAGACAGGACGACACGGGAAGGAGACGGCCCTCTGCTGCCGAGGAAAGAAGCCTGCGAAGAAATCAAACCTGCTGACACCCTGGGTCTGGATCTCTAGGCCCCAGGGCTGGAAAAAAAATTTCTGTTGTTCAGGCCACTCGGTCTTCGGTATTTTGTGACGCCGGTCCCCGCAGACTACGCTGCAGCCACGGGATTTGATTTCAGGGTGACAAGTGCTCACCTGAAGGGATGCAGGTGGAACTGCCAGCGTACAGCCTGGTGCTCCTAACTAATGACTCGTCCCGCGGATTCTCATGGAATTATGACCGATGCCTGCTGATTGCACTGAAAAGTAAAAGTACATCAAAATCGAAAAAAATCTTGGCCACATTTTGTGCCAATGTCCGGCGGTTTTAACACGAGTAAAACCGCGGGTGAAGGAATCACAGGGTGAAGGAACACGAGACATGCCTAGAGCAGCGGTGAGGTTGAGAAGCATCAAAGTAGGAGGCAAAATGGATGTCAGGCATTTTATTTGCGGATTTCCAGTAAATCTGTTAGTTCTCATATCCCAGAGAGCACAATTACATATAATTACAGTTTATACTGAAGACAGATTATTATCTAACATAAAACTTGAGTTAGTCCAAGCGCATGTCTGTAGAGCGGGTAATGAGGGACGCTGAAGTTATTACAGTGTATCTGTAGCCAATTTGACAATTATTTGAGTTTGATTTAGCTATCAATCCAGAATATATTTAGAAATAAATGATCCTAATAACTTTTACATAGATGAACAGCCAATGAAATGAAGTTGTCAAATATTGGCATTATTCCCCATTCATTCGTGAAAGGCTAGAAATGGCCTTTGTAACGAGCAGTATGTTTGTCTGGAAAAACACAAGGTCTCTGAAGCCAAGTGAACAGCATGAGGCTACCGGGTACAATAAAATATGAACAAAGAAGCGAGGCTAATCATGAACAAATTCGTGAATTAAGAAGTTTTCTCATTTTAAATGCTCAGGCCGTCCCCCTGCCCAATGCCGATTCGGTGGGGTTTGACGTCTGTTCACCAATACCCAGGGCCCAGGTATTGCTCAGTTTTCATTCATGCTGGTTTTTTTTTTTTTTAAGATTTTGTTTATTTATTCATGAGAGACACACAGAGAGAGAGGCAGAGACACAGGCAGAGGGAGAAGCAGGCTCCATGCAGGGAGCCCGATGAGGGACTCGATCCCGGGACCCCAGGGTCACACTCTGGGCCGAAGGTGGCACTAAACCGCTGAGCCCCACTAGGTGTCCCCATTCATGCTGGTTTTCATGCATTCGTGCAAGCATGGCTACGAAGCCCTCTCTTTGTGTCAGTCCCTCTAGGTTCTGAGGTCTAGGGGTGTGGGAACAGCACGGACAGGGTCTCTGCGAATGGAGCTAAACGGGACCCCAGGCGGAGACCAGAACATGCCAGACTCTCTTCTCTCTCGGGGCATTTATGTTCCTCGATATCTGCCCTTGGGCTCCTCCCTCCCCACATCCTCCTGTCGCGTGTCTCATTTTCCAGGCCCGTCCCCACGTTGTTTTGAGCAGGCTCCCACGAGCAAGCGCCAGGGCCTGGGAGCCAAGGCAGGTGTCTCAGGAGGAAGAGGTGTTTCATGGCCAGGCCTTAGGGGAACCTGAGTAATGAGTAAAACTGATCTCCGCGAAAGCAGCTGCTCCCTGCTCCCCATTCCTGCTCGTTATTAGGGCTCGTTACTCTTCCCAGCGCCCTTCCACTCGGGCAGGTGTTACTGGACCTTCAGAGCCGGGGTTAATCGGGAGCTGTGTGATCCTGGGCTGTCTTTAACCTCCCTGCACTTCAGTTTTCCACGTCTGTCGGGTTTGGAAGGACCGTCGTGATGGTTGGTGAGCTGGGGAGGGAGAGGACTCCCACCTCTGGCCACTTCCGACGGCAAGTGTGCCCGCCCTTCTCCGGTGCTCTGCCTGGATGTCCCTTGGCGGCCCCTGCTGCTTCCAGCACACACTCTCCTGCCACCCGCGTTGCTCCTATTTATTCCTAAAAAACAAGAGATGGCCTTGGTTTAGGCACCTCTGGGCACATTCGGTCAGACTTTGGTGAGAACTGGGGCGGGCGCTGGTTTCGCCTCCTACTCCCAGCCTTGGGGCAGCCGGGACTGCAGCAGCAGCAGAAGCACTAGGCAGCCTGTGTCACCCGGACCGAGGCCCTGGGGCACCAACAGGCGGCCACCCCTGGAGCTGGAACGCATCCCCAGAGACCCAGATGCGGCCTCCATGCCCTGGCTCCTGTCACGGGAGAAGGCGGTGGGGACGGTGGGGATGCTCCCCAAACGGACGTCTGGAAACTAAGGCAAGGGAAGATAAGTAAACCGCAAATGAGATGGAAATAAAACCAAACAGGAAGTCTTCTTTTTTCTCCCAGAAAAAGTAAGTCGTTTGCACAGCTGGAGGCTAAAAACAGCTGCATTATCTAGAGCCCAGTACATGGAGAGGAGTCATTAATATTTTCCTCGTGCACACACTTCATTTTGATGCAATCTCCCCTTACAGGCAGCCGCATCATTTGCAGGATATTTAACAAAAATGATGGAAATGCTCAGCCGCAGCTGCTCGTGGCTTGGCCGCCCATATTTTTGCATAACTTCACCGTGGGTGGAGGCCCCCACATTGCTGTCCTGGCCCAGGTCACTCCCCTGCTCACCTGCACGCGGGGCTGGTCACACTCAGGTTCCCGTCGGGCCCACACGGCGGGCATATCCCACAGCTTTGCTGAGCGAGCGGATGCCTGGCTTCCCTGCCCATCCTGCGCGGTCCGGAGCATCCCAGCGGGGAGGGGACAGCAGCCAGGGCGCCCCGGGTGGGCCCGGTGACCCCGGCTGGCACCCAGGAGGAGTCTCCAGGGGCGCCCCGCGCAACGATGCGCACAAGTCGCGGCTGCCTAATGGGACCCCGTGCAGGTTGGGGATACGGACTGAAAGGTCACTTATTCTCCGAGGAAGAAATTACCAGCACATATTCACGGAAAATACTCTGGGGCGCCCTGGGTAGGGGAGAGAAGGAGGGCTCAGGGGAGGAGCACCTGCGCGGCCCAGGGCGTGACCCTGGGTCCCGGGATCGAGTCCAGTCGGGGTCCATGCAGGGGGCCTGCTTCTCCCTCGCCTCTCTGTGTCTCTCCAGGAGAAATAGATAAAATCTTAGAGAAAGAAAGGAAATGCTCAGAGTGGAACATCTTACCTTAAGGGAAGAGTAATTGAGGGTCAGTGGAGGGCGGGAACACCCAGGGCTCTCCTACCAAGTCCCAGAAGCTTCACATTCATGGAAATACGGAATTCTTACAAACAGGGTTAACAGGCATGGTCCATCCTTTTTTATTTTTATTTTTTAGGATTTTATGTATTCATGAGAGACACAGAGAGAGAGGCAGAGACACAGGCAGAGGGAGAAGCCGCCTCCAGGCAAGGAGCCCGATGTGGGCCTCGAACCCGAGACCCCAGGGTCATGCCCTGGACTGCAGGCAGGTCCTCAACTGCTGAGTCCCCCAGGGATCCCCCTCCTCCCTCCCTTAAACACGGTAGCCGAAACACGAAGTCTCAGCTTGTGAGGGCTCAGGCAGCTTTTGACCATAGCACCCAGATGCTGGGCCCTCTCCACCGCCCGCAGGTAGCAGGTAGCACCAGAGCAGGGCTCTTGGAAAACTGCCACATGAGGTGGGGAAAAAAAATTGCAAAGGAAAACCTCCTATGATGTTAATAAATAAAGACGTATGGAATGCCTTCTTTAAACAAAGCTAAGGACTTATTTGATAAAAATATAAGGCCTTTTGGAGTTCCGTGACTTACTCACAATTAGCTTTTAAAATCTAGTAGATCAGTACAACATCACCCAGGGCACCCTCCCCCCTGACCCCGCTACAGTCGGTCCCCACATGGACCCACCTGACCACCGCTGTGAACCCACGGGACGCGAGGACATGGCTCCACCCGCAGGAAGCGCTTCTGGCAGCCACCCCGGAGCTCTCCGACACACCTGCACCAGGTCGTGCGGGGCTCCCCCCCCTTACACCCCGAGGCCCCCTGGCACCCCGAGGCCCCCTGCGACGTGACACTGCAGCCACCCCGGAGCTCTCCGGCACACCAGGCTGCGGGGGGCGGGGACACAGGTAGAGGTGTGCGCTCTGTGGACACGCGGGGGCATCACGGACACGTCCTTCCGTAGCAGGGCGCCAGGCGGGGGGTACCCGCGCCTGTGCAAGCCCTCGGGTGCGGGGGGTGGGCGACTCGGGATGCCGGGGGCCTCGGGGTACTGGGGGGCATCAGGGTGTAAGGGGCGCCTGCTGGGAGGGGGCACCAGAGCCGCAGCAGCGCCGGCCAGGCCGTGGCATCCGTCCCCGGGCTCCGGGAGGCAGCCTCCTCGTGCACAGGGCACACAGAATGCGGGGCCGCCCGCGGGAGAAGAGACGGGGCCGCCCGCGGGGAGAGGGGCGCGTGGAGAGACGTCCCTCCTGATACGTGGCGGGAAGGGAGACAGGCCGGTGAGCGACCGTCCAGGGAAGTCCCCCCACCCCCAAACCCGGCTGACGGCACCTGCGCAGGGATGACGGAGGGGGGGTGTCACAAAGCTCAGCCTCCCCCGCTGAGCTGACCAGGATGGGGGGTGGGGCACAGGAGCAAATCCCAGAGGGCCCCCAGGGACCCCCTCCAGGTATGGCCAGGGCCTCAGGGGCTGCGACCTCTCCCAGGAAATACGTCCCCACAGAAAGACACGGGGCGGGGGCTCCGAGAAGCTGCTGGCACGTCGTAGGCAGCAGGTGAAACCCCGGCGCCTGCCTGCAGGAGTGAACAGGTCGGTGGGAAAGCCGGTCAGTGGGAGAGACGGGGGTGGGAGAGCCGGGGGTGGGAGAGCCGGGGATGGGAGAGCCAGGGAGTGGGAGAGCCGAGGGTGGGAAAGCCAGGGGGTGGGAGAGCCAGGCAGTGGGAGAGCCCGGGGGTGAGACAGCAGGGCGGTGGGAGAGCCGGGGGGGTGGGAGAGCCAGGGGGTGGGAGAGCACGGGGGTGAGACAGCAGGGCGGTGGGAGAGCCCGGGGGTGAGAGAGCCGGGTGGTGGGAGAGCCGGGAGGTGGGAGAGCCGGGTGGTGGGAGAGCCGGGGGGTGGGAGAGCCGGGAGGTGGGAGAGCCGGGGGGTGGGAGAGCCGGGTGGTGGGAGAGCCGGGAGGTGGGAGAGCCGGGGGGTGGGAGAGCCGGGGGCTGGGAGAGCCGGGGGCTGGGAGAGCCGGGGGGTGGGAGAGCCGGGAGGTGGGAGAGCCGGGGGGTGGGAGAGCCGGGGGGTGGGAGAGCCAGGGGGTGGGAGAGCCAGGGGGTGGGAGAGCCCGGGGGTGAGAGAGCCGGGCGGTGGGAGAGTCATGGGGTGGGAGAGCCGGGCGGTGGGAGAGCCGGGGGGTGGGAGATCCCAGGGGTGAGAGAGCCGGGTGGTGGGAGAGCCGGGAGGTGGGAGAGCCGGGGGGGTGGGAGAGCCGGGGGGTGGGAGAGCCCAGCGGTGGGAGAGTCGGGGGGTGGGAGATCCGGGAGGTGGGAGAGTCGGGGGGTGGGAGAGCCGGGGGGTGGGAGAGCCGGGGGGTGGGAGATCCCGGGGGTGAGAGAGCCGGGTGGTGGGAGAGCCAGGGGGTGGGAGAGCCGGGGGGTGGGAGGTCCCGCCTACAGCCCCCCCTAGGCCGCAGGTGGCTGGGAAGGAAAGCTCTACACCCCACACAGAAGTCAGGTGTCGGGCAGCTGGGATGGCCCAGCGTTTTAGTGCGGCCTTCGGCCCGGGGGTGACCCCAGGGGTCCCGGGATCAAGTCCCACCTCAGGCTCCCCGCAGGGAGCCTGGTTCTCCCTCTGCTTGTGTCTCTGCCTCTGTGTCTTTCATGAATAAATACATAAAATCTAAAAAAAAAAAAAAAAAAAAAATATATCAGGTGTTACTCTGGACCGAATCGGATGCTTTCTTTTCTTTCAAGATACTTATTTATTCATGAGAGACACACACAGGCAGAGGGAGAAGCAGGCTCCATGCAGGGAGCCCAACATAGGACTCGACCCCAGGTCTCCAGGATCGGGCCCTGGGCTGAAGGCGGCGCTAAACCGCTGGGCCACCGGGCTGCCCCGATCGGATGTTTCCATACGTGCCCGGACCATGCCTGGGAGGACGTTCCCAGGGGGCCAGGCGGGCGGCGTTTGCAGCATGTGATTGCCGGCACGATAAAGACAAAGTCCTGTCTACACCGGCCCGGTCATGAGTGGGTCGCGCGTGGAACGCAGAGAGAGCAGCTTGGGCTTGCATGGACAGGATACTCGCTGTGCCCTTGCACATCCACTTGTCAATTCGCGCGCTTACCCCTTGCCGGCATAGGGCTGCGTAGACAGCAGGGCGGGACGGCTGCCCCCGGGTATGGGTATGGGGCCGCGGGGAGGACCGGCCCAGCCTCAAGCGGGGAGGGGACACGACGCTGTAAGAGGCGGACCCAGGCCCCAAAGCCCGTCGGGACCCGGAGTGAGCACCCAGGCAGACCCCGGGAGCCCCGCCGGCCTCCCTCCCCCACGCGCTCGCCCACGAGGTTTCTGGGGAAGCGATTCACCGGCTCCACAGCAGCCCCGGAATCTTGAGCTGCTTTCCGACTGCTCTGGCACAGATTTGGCCTTTTTTTTTTTTTTTTTTTTTAAGTTTTATTTATTCCTGAGAGACCCAGAGAGAGAGGCCGAGACACAGGCAGAGTGAGCAGCAGGCTCCATGCGGGAATCCCGACATGGGACTCGATCCCAGGGGTCATGTCCTGAGCCAAAGGCAGACGCCCAACCTCTGACCACCCCGCCCCCCCAGGTGTCCCTGTTATGCTCATTTTAATATACGTTTTAATATTCTAAGTAGTTTTTGGATCAATGAAAGAAAATAATGTTTATTTCAAACCTAGAAATTCAATTTGAAATCTGCTACCGTTTAGCAGATCAGTTAAAAATCCGTTGTTCTGGTGTAAAACTGAGTGGGTTTGTCCTGGGTCCATCACTTTCTGTGTTTCCTTGGAACCTTACTTTTCAGTGCTCCACTTGCCCATCTTGAAATGGGTTTAACCCCCAATCCAGACCTCATAGGATTGTTGTAAGAATTCAATTAAGAAAGGCAGTTAGCATACTCAGTGCTGAGTGTCAGCATATTTTAGACAATGAGTAAAACTTAATGATTAAGTAGAAGATAAAATACTTGTAAACAAGTTCTACTGAGCATGTTCTCCTTTTGGGTATATATGGGGGCTTTGCTTAAATTGTTTTCTGTTAGCACCATTATCGTATTTTCAACACAATTTGACTAACAATGAGATTTTTTTTAAGTGTCCCTTGCAGCCTGCGGGCCATGCACCCCGCCCACAGCAAGGGGCCCTCATAGGGTCCCCAGAAGGAGGGGCTGGTGGCCTCCATCCTGGGGCCTGGCCTCCACGGGGTCTGACAGGTGGAACGACCTTGTGCTCACTCATGAATCAGCCAGGCTCCGTCCCCAGGACCAACCCGTCCCCACGGAACCGCGCCAGCTGGAGAACCTGTTGACCCTCCTGGAGGCGGTGCTCATGCACCCGGGACCTGCCAGAAGCGAGCCACCTGTGGGCGAGTGGGAGCTGAGCCAGGTGCAGTTGTCTCTTCCCATCTGACGGGAGGACCGAGACACAGCGCTGGCCTGCGGTGTGGGCACTCGGCAGGTGTGCAGGTGCAGGCATGCCCACTGGGGCCTCGGGGCAGCAAATGGGCCCCTGAGGGAAGAAACCCAAGCCGGCCTGGCCCTGGCCCTCACAGTTGTCCTGGTGCTCTCAGACTGCCGCCCCTGCTTCCCCACACAGGCCTGATGGGGAAACTGAGACCCAGAGGGAGCAACAGAGTCCTGAACCACCGAGGCGAAGTCACCCACTGCCCATACCTGTCCCCATTCCTCTGCCAAGTACGGCACAGGGACCCCCACCAAAGGTCCTCCCCGGGGCCGGCCCCCATCCAGCAGCATCAAGAGATAAAGTGGAATGTCCACTGTGGACCAAAGGCAACAAAACCTTTTTTTAGGAAGAAAATAACAAGAGGCTCCCTTACAAACTCTTCAGTAATAATCACTTGAGCTGTGAATTGTGAACCCATTTCAACAGCTTGATGCCAAATATTTGCTCTAAAATGAACTCTGTGAATGGTCCTGTGTCAGTGGTTTCCTAGTTTTCCTTCTATTTCCACCTCCCTACCCCATCCATCCCTCCTGCCAGAATGTTCTCTCGCCATGCAGGAGTGAGCCTGTGTGGGATTTCTGCCAACGTAGTGCAATGATAATCCCTCAGATTCTTCAGAAACCTGTTGAGATTAGGCTTTGCCCAATTGACCAGAAAATGCTATTAGTGTAAAGCAATAACGTAAAGGCTAGCAAGCAAGCACACATACACACAAAAACTAAACAAGAATATTTATGAAACATTTAATGTTAATTCCTAATACAAAGTAATGACAGAAACTTGGAGTAAGATATGAAGTTTTTCTCAAAGTAGGTATAAATCAGTTGCTCCACACAATGTCTTGTTTTCTTTTTTTTTAATGTCTTGTTTTCTTAATCTTACTCATTTTCTAAATGCCATAATCACTTCTAAGTTTTTTCTTTTAATGTTACATCTGTCTTATTAGAGACTTCGTAGGCCTCCATTCACATTTCATGCATCCTTGCATTTATGAGGATTATAATATCCATGGCAAAAACTAGGTATCCGATGCTGAATTACAAATAAATATATTTAGGATAAGCTTTAAAAATTGATCAAATATTTATGACCTCTGTCCTAGGAACAGAAGTTATAATATAAGAGTAGGTTATTGCAGTTCACTGAAATATTCACTTGAACTTGAATAATCAAGATATCTGATTTATCATAGTGGATTTCTGCTTACTTAATACTAAAATATCAGTAGTTTTCAGAATAAGGTGGTATTTTGAGTAAGGATACACTCACAGCCTATGGTCTGAAATATCCTGTTGAAATGTCTCATCCCTGGTTCGGAATGATGCAGAGACGGCTAATATGGGCAGGCGGGTTTGTAAAGCATGAACGTAGCCACACAATGATGAATTTTCTCCCTTTTAATTGTACAAAAGTCCCTCTCTTTGGCTAGTACAGAATTCAAAATATCGCCTCTGCAGCCTGGATTCGTGTCTACCCACATGTCTTCATCTTCACATATTCTCCATATACATCAATGAGAATTTTTCCTTTTCATTCTCGCTTTCTTTTCTTCTTCTTCTTCTTTTATTTTTCTTTTACTTTGCATATGTATGTTTGTACGTACACAGAAGGCATGACATTGCCTATATCATAAGCCAAGTCTGTGAAAAGATTCATGAAATACATGAAATTGCCATTTGAATAATTTTTTTAAATGGGAAGTATTTGGGCTGGATCATTATACCTTTTTATTCACTCACCTTCTGTATCTCATATCAAATACGACATAGTCCTAAGTAAGTGTACTGACCGTCTCCTCAGAGCTTGGTTATTTGCACATTCAGTTATATTCCAAAGGATGATGGAATATTCTTCATTAAATAATACTCTCCAAGATAGATATCATGTCTAGGCAAATGTGCATTTGAAAATGCTGTAGTGTTAATGATTTCTTTTGAGAATGAGTAATTATGTGTCACCGTTTTGGTCAGAAAAATAATTTTGCTTTTCACTTCCAGGCAGGATGCTAAGATACTGGTTCATATCAGCTTATTAAATTCCACAGTAGAAAACGTACCTTGCATTTTCGGAGAGAAGGAAGTTTCCCGTCTTCAAATGAGGCTTCACACTTCTCTCTCAAACTAGATTTTAACTTACAGTTGAGTTAAAGTTTCCCTAACAAGAGTCATTTAATTTTTCATTTTTCTACTTTCTCAATTATTTGCATGGAGATTTCTTCAAAAGGCGTCAAAGGATTAAACATGAGACAGCGTATATTAACAAGATCAGCTTACCTCTCTGGAACTGACAGGCTGTCCAGTAGATCTTAGACTGTTTGTAGGGATGTGTGTGTGTGTGTGTGTGTGCTCACATGCACACGAGGGCAGACACACACATCTCTGTGTTTTTTTTTTTTTTTAACTAGTCAGTATTTACCAAAAGTCACCAAAACATTTAACTGTATGTTACAAATCCAACTGAAATACAAACTATCCTTATTCCAATTGATAGATATTTTTGAAGAATAAAGAAAAAAATCCAACATTTCCTCAAAATATTAATAAAACAAAACACTATGTGAAGTATTTTAAGTGAATAGCATGCAGATAAAAACATGAATAAATTGTTTTATAAACTGGTATCATGCTTAAAATTAGGAAACTTTTTCTGGGAAAATAAAAACATTGTTACTAAAAAAATAAATAAAAGAGTTGAACAAGGTGACAGAGAAAGCAAAAAGTAGCAACCTAATGTTCCTCGAAGGCCCAAGGGTGGGTGATCATCAGCTTACATGCCATGTATTTGAGATGGTCGAGTGGAGCCCATGAGGCTATTCTCTTTGTCATTTCCAACAAAGAATAAATTCCACAGACAGTGTCATCAATATCACTACTCATGACTTCCCCTATCAGCAATCTGATCTTGTTGCGATTGCTGCTGCAATTTACCTTTTATGCCTCATTAATTGACTTAGAAAATGAACACATGCTTTTAACCTTTGGAGAAAGGGACTGTGTCATTTTCCAGTTAGTGTGAGCTGGAAGGGGCAAGGTGACAAATGTACCTCAACCTAGAGAAAGATGGGCTGTGAGGTTGAAAATAAAGCTGGGCATGGGGCTGAGACTCTGAGAGGAACATCACACCATCTGAGTGGAAGTAGTTGAGGAAGGAGCTGGGAGGTCCATTCAGCTCAGATTTTAAAGGCATATTTTAGGAGATTTTTAAAAGTAAGTCTGAGTTGAAGACTTCTAGACTGTTTAATATTTCTTAAAGCTAGGCAGGTTAACCTAATGGTGAGACATGTAAATTCTGGAGTGAATTCCCTGGGTTAGCAGCTTAGCTTTGCCTTTTGCTACTTTGTCTTAAGCAACTGAGCAAACTCTTGAGTCTCATTTGCTGACTTTCCAAACTTCTCCTTTGGCATCACTAGGAAGATATATGAGATGTAAACAGCTTGACAAACAGTGGTACCATGAATGTTACTACTGTTTTTAAAAGGATAGCTTGACTTTTTTGTAATTTTCAACGGGTTGTGGCTAGGTTGATGTTGCCAAAGGGAAACAATACCAGACAAGGAGGACTTTATTTCAAGACTATTGCAATAGGGAGAGAGAGTTCATTAACTTCTGAAACAGGAGGCAAACGCCTGAAACAGGAAGCATCTAAGGGCTAGGTAAACAAGGGAAAACTACTAACCCATGATAGCAGGGAGTTTGGTCACTGTGATTTGGCCATTTGTGTTTTTTTTTTTTCTCCCCACAAAGACTGGAAGATAAGGGTGCTATCTTTCTTGATGATTGCATTTCAAAGAGACAGCTCCTAGGTCCTTGGGAAAGATATTCCTGGGCTGTGGAACTGGTGAAAGGCTTGAGAAAGATTTACATTTCAAAGGGACAAAGGAAGAATTTACTGTTACAAGTTTTCTAAGGTAAAAACTCTGAAGAAAAGGGAGGTCAAGGCCCAGGAGTCAGGAAGAAAACTGTCTAAAGTTTAGTCAGGCTGAGAACATTGAGGTCATCTTGGTCAATAGTAACTAATGATGAAATGACAATGTCCCACTTTTCAGTCCCCTGTTTTGTACATTTTTCTTCCTCAGGAATAAAGACAGACTGCCATTTTCAGTCTGAGGATACATTATTCAGATGGAATTGAATTCCAGGATGAGTGCAGAATTTTAGGTCTGCTTCTAGCTGTTCTAAATGAAATTTAAGTTTTCTTGTCTGGAGAAATTAAATCCCAGGGCACTGAAAAAAAATACATGGAAAGTTATTATCCCCTACTCCAATGTTTGCATAATTATGTGGAATGTGAAGATTAGAGATGGGAAAAAAAAAAGAATCGTATCTTTCAGGAAGGTAGAGAACTTAGATCCAAAACTAGTGACATTTAAGCAGGGATGTATTTATGATATTTAACTAGGGGAAAAAATCAAGAATTAATTTTCTAATATCAGCTCATCTGTGTGTGTATGTGCATGTACTTGGAATGGAGATAACTGGTAAACCTCAGATGAATCCAAAAATTGCTGAGACTTCTATGGATACAAAGCTGATAGATGAGAAGAACCATTCAGTGATCTCAAATTCAAATGCTTTTAGGGGCCACATCAGGAACATAGAAGTGTGGAGCTGTAACACTAAATCCATATGGAGTGCAGAAGCCAAGGGAAAGTTAAGAATGCATGTCCCTCCTAAAGTCACTGAATTTTTTTTTTTTAAATCCTTGAGGTCCAAAAATTCTGTGACAACTATGAATTCCAACTGTGCCTATCAGTTTGGCATCCCTGATTATAATCTGGATTTTGTCAAGGATTTTACCAATGTCTATCAAAATATTAAGTGGCCACCAATGGAGAAATTTAGATGTGGAATAAAGTTAGGAGAATTCATAACTAGTGGAATACTGCCTCAAAAGAAGTTTACTGAATAGTAAAACATGTCTGATTATGTGTCCTAAAGTGCCGGTTCAAAAATCTTAATCAAAAAAAAAAAAAAAAAAAAATCTTAATCATTTGGAAGATGTTGCTTTTTCTTTTTTTTTTTTTTCAAAAAAAAATCATTTGGAAGATGTTGCTTTTGAGGAAACAGCGAACAATTTGGATAAGACAAAATATTCATATCAAATTTGAATTATGGAGGAAGCCTAAGAAGAAAGCGGGATAAACACAGAGCCCCAAAATCAGGTCTAAAAAATGAACTGACAAGTACGAAGAAAGAAGCTACAGTTTAGCTGAATGAAAAACAAATAAGAGCCAAGATTCCTAGTTGCTGGTAAGCTTGATAAAAATCAATAGTAGAGGCAATTGTCTCAAGTTTAGGTAGTCATTCTTACACAATTGTATAAGCATAACAAGTAACAAAACAAAACAAAAGTCAACTTACTAATTACTTGCAAAAGAAGAACAGCGACTTCAGGATCATAGTTGTGTTTGAATATCAATTCTGCTACTTCCGGTAATTAAATCAGCTTAATCAAATGTGAATCGGGAATAAAATGTATCACATGATTTTTGTGATTATTCAATTACATAAAAACCATCGCATATGTTACTCTGTCCCTGAATATCACTTATTTTCAGTAAATTAAATTTTTTTCATAGAAAAATTTTTTATTGTGATCCCCACATTGGATAATTGAGGCTGAAGGAGGCACCCAGGACTTTAGGTCTGCTAATTAGAATGGCCAGAACTAGAACTCAGATTTCTGCCTCCTGTCTTCTGTTCCTTCCACGCCACCATACATTTTCATTCATTAGGAAAAATAAAATAAATCAAAGGGAGCGAAGCTGATTGAAGAGGTAAAAAATATAGTTTGTTGCTGGCATCAATCACTAAGTCAATCCCTCTCTATTGAGAACAAGTAGTAGCAGCAGAAACCACTGTCTAAAGGACGATTTTCATCTAAAAAATCACAAAAATCATGATTTCTCCTCTGTCACATATTTTTTTTCCTTCATGTGTATTTCACCCTTTATAACTGCAAGATACCATTAAACTGAAAACTGAAGCAGCAAATTCCTTTTAATCCTTATTTCCCCTGTTGCTTCACTGATTTACAACAATCTTGGGCATCAATCTGCCTTCCAATGTAATCCTGTCATAACTATAGGATTATATTCTTTTCTATTGAACTAATTTTAATGCCACTGGGCTAGTTATTGAAGTAAGAACAAGAATAAATGTAATATGGTCCTTACTGTCATTATAAATTCAGTAAGGGTTAGGAAAACAGGAGAGTTACATAAACACTTGGCACAGCTACAGACGGTTGGGAGAAATGATAGAAAATTAGATAAGATAAATAGTTGATGGAGGATGGATAGATAGATACATATATAGATAGATGATAGATAGATACATAGATAGATAATAGATGATAGATACATTGATAGATGATAGATACATAGATCGATGGATAGATAGACAACCATGAGAAAATAGGGGAGAATTAAAGTTACTGGACAATGAAAATAGTTGGAAATAATGTTCCAAACTTTAACACTAGCAGGAGAGTATGCACAACATTTTTATCTTATTCCTGTGATCCAGAGAATGGTAATGGAATATTTGACGCCCAGAAACAGCATCCTGTCACCCAGTGTAAAGTATTAATATCACATAAGATAAAATCGGGCATTCTACAGGGTACTAATGTGGGATGAATATGGACTTTAGATGAAAACAGGCCAAGATATTAATCCTGGTTGTGGCACTTATGGGTCATGAGAACCAGAAGAAGGTAAATAATCTTCTATCCTCATTGCCTTCATCTACAAAACAGACGTGATGTCTATTATATAGATTATTAGGAGATTAATTGAGATAATATTTGTAATGTACTCTGCCTGGCATGAAGATTTAAATGCTTGACTTTCCATATATATTTTTTTATTGTCTCAATAGCTATCACTCTGGGGGGACATGTTGAGTTCAGATTTTATAACAGTACAAGTTTTAAAATAGAATTAATATCAATTTTCATTTTAAATTAATAGTATTTTATATTAAAGCTCATAGAATTCCTTTTGTCGACTCTATGCATTTAATTTGTTCTATCCAGAGTCCCTTGGAAGAGTCTATTTTTAGTAAATGAACTCCTTATCAATGCTTGTATCACTGTATCCATAAAGTCCCATATTAAATTTCAGGTATTACAACTTTTATAAGAATTCCAAATTAGAGCCAACCTGTGGGACTACTGTGTTGCCAGACTTAAAGTTACTGTGTATTCATTCTCCGATTCTAAGATTCTTGTAAAAATGACACAGAATTATTCCAGTAGTTGCTATATCATTTTCAATTTTCCATTTTTTTAATGTCCTAAAAAACCTTTAAAAATTAGGAAAAAAATTTAAGTAAAAAATAAAAAAGTAGATGTGCTCAGACCCACCATATCCAAGTTAAGTTATTGCCTCCAGAAGTCATGTCTCAGTGGCATTTGAAGGACAGAAGCTTTCAATATTCATGGTATTCATTTGACAAAATGAATTAAAGACAAGATAAAATGAAGATGTGTTATAAGCCTGGAGGTCTTTGGAATGGCAATCAACTAAATGACTAGTCAAAGGGAAGACAAAGGGAAAAGGAAAGCCTGGCTACAGCTTGTACTGGGTGCTTCCTCTAAGTCTGGCAATAAAGTGAGAATATTGCTTCTGTGCTCATTAATTATTTATCACTAGCTCTTCGAACTTCTGAACAATTTCTGTTGAAGGAGCTACAATACACATGGAGTTACTCATCACACGCAGATGTTTGCACATTCCCTGTAAGGCTATAAACACGGATGCCAGCTGTCCAACAAGAATCAGCAGAGCTCTGATCTATTAAAAGTCGTGAATTCCTCCATAGATTGAAAACAGCAAAAATATCAGGTTCCTTTCAATTAATAGGAATAAAATACATATATTGCCACTTGTGGAAAAGGTATGAAGATATTATGGGTCAGGGTGGACGATGTAAAACTGTGTCTATTGGAGAAACGAAATAAAGACCAATAGAAGAAAACCTATCCTGGTGCTTACGTGTCGCAATGTAACTCGAACTACTACGCCTTTGGCTTAGACATAGACTTGTCCCACTGATTACACAGAGTTAAAACAAAAACCTTTGTACCAAGAGTTAAAAAAATAGATTCTCTAAAAGAATTTTGTTTTCTGAATTAATGAAAGATTCCTGAATGCAATGCACAGTTACTAGCATAACAGCAATTGCCTATCTCTTTCCTCTTTCCTTCAAAATTTCTCCATACAACTCTGGACTTCCTTCCTCGGTGTTTACATCTTTTCGTCACTCCTTCTACTACTACTAAATGATTTTGCCCCTAGATCCTTACTAATACTGCCCTCAAAAATAATGATTTTCAAATTTACTGCACATAAGAAGCATAGAGAAAACTTGTTAAAATGCAGATTCTTGGGGGTCTATCTTGCCAAATTCTGGAAATTGAGAGCAGAGGTGGTGAGGAAGAATTAGGATGCAGCATTTTAAATCTAGGTGACCAATGTTCCAGATAAAATTAACAACTTTTATCAAAATCTACCTTGGTTTTAAATTTTTTAGATTAATTTATTTGTATGTGCAGGTGCATGCAAGCAGGGGGAGTGCAGTGGGAGAGGAAGAGAAGCCGAATCCCCAGTGAGCACAGAGCCCCATGTGGGGCTTGATCCCACAACTCTGAGATCATGACCTGAGCCAAAATCAAGAGTCAGACACTTAAATGACTGAGCCCCTGATTTTAGTTCTTTAAGTAATACAGTCTTCATTTTTAAAAAAATTCAAGCAGTATAGAGGTATAACTCTCTTCCCACATTTTCCCACTATTATAACCTAAAGTTAATCCATGTTAACATTTGGATGACTATCCTTATGCATATATTATTTTAGTGCATGGAAATGCATAAGATGATTTAATTTATGTAAAACATTGCGGAAGCTATATAGCCAGTCCATTTCTAGCATTGCTGGTTAACTTACAGATACTCAACTGATGACCCTGACTTTTTGCTAAATATGAAAATATCTGCAATTTATGAAAATGTGTATACTCTCCTTCCATATTTCATATAGCTTTTCAAGAGCAGCAGTAATAGAAAGGCTTGGATTTTCACTCACAATATTGTATGCACTGTAAGATTTCATAAGGAAACTTCATCTGTAGGGAGAAGACCCTCCAAACCACAGGGCCATTCCCAAAATATTCCCTAAGGCTGAATATTTTCAGTTTTCTGCTTGACATCGGTATGTGGAGGTTATGTCAATACAATTCTCATACGTCTAAAGTGAAACTCACCCTTGTGGGGAAGGATGCAAACAGCAAGACTCCTGTCTTCCTTTGTTCTCATGAAGTACAATCCTGCCTCTCTCATTCGTCTGTAAATTCTATCCATTTCTTATATTCAACCAAACCATAATCTCTTCCGTCCTCCATTTTTCTACCTTGGAAATTTTACAACTTTGAGAGGCCCTGTGCTCAGTAGCTCAGTCCCCATGATGCCATGCTGCTTCCATGAGAAGTGGACTACTAGAATCTTTGTTGAGTTTGATGCCCCTGTAACTGAGGGTCAGGTCACCTTGGGTTGACCTAACAGTTACACAGTTTAAGTCTATCAAAAGCCTCACCACCCCTCTTGGCCTTTCTGTCTTGGCTCCTGTTAAACAATACAGTACATTACAGGAAGTGTAGTTGTGATGGCCAAGGGACTGGAAATATTGCTTGAACCTAACCCTGACTTATCTGTGCCTTTGTCCACATTATTTAGCCTTAATCTTCTCATCTTTAAAAGGAGTTGATATTGGCGCAGACCTAACTTATAAGGTTGATAGAAACAAAAGCAATAAAGCACGTGATGCCCTTAGAATTGTACCAAGCACGGAGTTGTACACCCGTGTTTGTTTAGTGTTTATTGTCCTAGACACTGAGCATAATCATGGAACCTCTACGAAGAAAAGAAGTGCCAATGACCTCAAATAACACCTGATTTCCAACATGCTGCAGTGTAGGCAGGGAAGGTCAAAGCAGAACTTGCAGCTTGAGATACAGTTACAGAATATTTAGGAAAAAAGTATAGATTAATATATTTGGGGAAAAAAAACTATCCTGACATACTAGATTACGAGAAAAAGAGAAACATTAACTGCCGTGTCCAAATTAGATAATTTGTGGACCTCACGGCAAACAGAAAGTTAAGGACTCAGAATAAAAATTACACAAAAAGAACATTCTAAACATTTAGTAGCAGGACAGTGAAAGTACACAGACTTTAGTAGAATAGTATTTGATATATTTGGTTCTAAGCACAAGACAGATGGAAATGCTTAGAACTGCATCTAGAATGATATTTTGTGAACTTTTTAATTCCCTCTCAAAACAATGAAATAGTTCCAATTACTTCTGTCTCTTGGCATATATTAATTCAAGACATAAATCTAAAAGGTAGATGCCTAAAATAATCCTCTCTTCCATCATGAATAATTACCTGGGCTTGCTGGAAAATGTAAATTCTCTGAAGAATAGTTATAATGTAAACTGCACCATTCAACTAGATATTTTTTCCGTAGTTAATTTTTCAAGGTCATCATGAACATTCAACTGCATAACAATTTTGGAATTAGTTGGAATTGAAACTTGGCTTTATAAGAAATGATAGCCAGTAAAATATAAAATCTTACATCAGATTTAAAATCATGCATTAGTATTTTAAAACCTTGATAAATATCAAATACTATCTTCTATTATGCAGGGATTAATATTTTGTAGCCTCAATGGACCTAAATAATTAGCACTGATTTATGAAAAAAAAAAAAACAGGTTTTAAGATGACTGTTGTTTTCTGCTAGTTCTATTTGATTGATCTATGACCCATTAAAAGCTCCAGAATTTCTTTTCCAGTTCTCAAATTTCCATATAATACTACATAACAAAATTGAATCTTTATTAGCCCAAAGAAAAAGGCCCCCAGCTACAACAACAGAAACAATTTAATAAAGTGAACAACTGTACCTGAATCAAATCAAGGGAAGAAGCCTCCTGTGTACAAACTGTCTACATGGGATCTAACCCTGGAGGATACTCATTGGACCCAGGAAATGACCTGTGCTGTGTTTCCTAGGACAATAGATCACCATATATTAGGTTTCCAGCATGATTGATTTAATCATTCGCCTTGTAAAAATATTAAATTTTAGAGTTGAGGGAGAAGAAAACAATTGAAAAATATTTTTACCAGATTTAAGAAGTGAAAATATGCTGAACCTGGAGAACCCAGTGGTTTAGTAAAAATAACGTAGACGAGAAATGAGCCTGGACGACTCCCGAATCTTAGTCCAATTATGTTTCCTTTTCAATAAATTATTACATTTCAAGAACGACAGCAATGAAAAGATTGTTTTGAATGTCTGACTTAAATCTGTGCCATTACAGAAGAAAACACTAAGCCATCTGATTCATTTAGCATAGGTTATGTCTTCAAACTCAAACCACGAAGAAGAAATGAATAAAGCAGCAGTTGTGTTATTATATCTGTGGAAGAAAATTTTCATGAAAATCCATTAAAATCCATTATGCAATACATTATACAAAGAGCTACTTTGAAAATAAGGTAGAAATCTGAGCTGAACTATCATCTATTTCCAGAAGGGTTATGAAAAAATAATTGCTTTTCACAGTTTAACATTATAAATAAAGCAGCTGTGATACGTACACTCCATTTGTCGACAGAGAATTTATTTGCTCGTGTCCTTGTCCGAGGGTTGATGGAAACGAATGAATCCAGTGCCCTCTCATTTCACCAGCCTTCAGATTTAATTGAAGAAGGCCTCCCTGCTAATCTCCATCTCAGGGACTCTGTGAAATTGCGTATTAGGTTATCTTTCAATTTTAATCACTTTCCAGAGTAAAAAGGCTTAAGCACCCAGCGCAAGGATTGGAAACCCCAGCATTCCTGGCCCGTAGCTTCCCCGTGAGTGTGTCTGCAAGGCACACGTTTCATTCCCACCGAATTGCACGACCATGCTTCTGATTAGCCATATGTGGTTTCAAATGGAAAAAAAAAAAAAAGAATAAAGCAATGATAAAATTGGTGGACAGTTTTGCTAAGTCCATGAGGGGGAGAATCACAGATCTGATGCCCTGATAGGCGAAGTACCCCGCAGGTCGCAGGGTGCTTGTCAGAAAGCTGCCAGGGTGCTGTTAGCAAAGCTTTGGGCCGCCTCTCCCAGCCCGGGGCGCGGGCTCTCCTTCCTCCATCTCGGGTCACTGGGCCTGGAAACCACATTTCCACGTGTACAAAAGATCTTCTGTTACACCCCGACGCAGAAACACAACATTCTTCCACAGTCTGACATCGAGGGGCCGTATCCACCTTGAGTCACAGAAGTGCACGTGTGTGGGTGTACATGCACCTAGAGGAACATTTTAGGGCAATTGTTTTCCATAAGTTAATTGTGTAAATTTCATAATTTGCAGTAGTGATCATAATCGCAGTAATTTTCTCAACGCCACTAGATAGAAGTTATTTTTTTTCCCTCTACTTAGAATAAAATAACCTGTTGTCGGCCACCCATAATGTGTCAGAACTCAGACCAAGGCAATCAAGAATTCTGTGATTGGTATCCTCCTCATACTTCCTTTCTTTCCATTTGTATGCAAAGTAGAGCCAATGAATTTTCAAGAAAAAAAAATTCCATAGAATGATAATAAAGTAGCTCTCACGTTTGCTCCCTTAAAATATTTCGCACATTGGCTGAAATTATAGGGCTCACTCAACATACCGCCTCTCATTCCGCAGGTGCCGCCTTCTGTGCAGCAGCATTAGGCCCTGTTCACAGGTGATGCAATGGGAACAGAGGCCTGAAGTCGCCTCCTCCAGGACGCAGAGGAGGCAAATGATGGAGCTGAGACTTCAGGGCAGGTTGGGTCACCGCGCGGCCTGCGCTCTTACCCTGACCGACACCGCCGGCCCTGACCTGAATCAGGGGCAGGTGCTTCCAGGTAACCTGTGCAAACCTGAGAAACAGCCGCATAACGTGCGCCACATCTCAGCAACAGCCTCACAGCGTCCCCTGGGCGGCAGCTCTGGGCTGAGACACACACAGGCCACGTGTGACACGTTTCTACGACTTCGGTTAAGACCCAGAAAAGGGCAGTAACGAGATCACATGAACCAGCAATTGGTCTCCTTGTCAAGTTTCACATGAAGAAGCCCAGAGGCGCTTTAAAGCTGAAATATCATGATTATTTTTTGTAATTATAAAGTAAATATCAGTTTTTATAGGTAACTTAAAAAAACACACAGAAAAATAAATAGCAGGGAAAAAACGATCGGCCAAAATTCCATAATCCGGGAGCAATTTGTATAAGTTTTCTGCATATTTCCTTCCGTATGTATGAAATATATGTCACAACTCCATATATATTCCATGTGCTCCAAGTGTATATCGTAATTCCGTGTATATTAGAAGTTCAGAGCGTCACACATCTTTGCGGATTCATCTATGGGCTCCTCCAACGTTTTATTTATTTATTTATTTATTTATTTATTTATTTATTTATTTATTTTTATGATAGTCACAGAGAGAGAGAGAGAGAGGCAGAGACACAGGCAGAGGGAGAAGCAGGCTCCACGCACCGGGAGCCCGACGTGGGATTCGATCCCGGGTCTCCAGGATCGCGCCCTGGGCCAAAGGCAGGCGCCAAACCACTGCGCCACCCAGGGATCCCCAACGTTTTAAATCACAAGTGTGATTTAGGGGCATCCGAGTGGGGCTTGGCCAGCTTAGCACCCGACTCTTGGGCTCGCGCAGGTCAGGATCTCAGGGCCTTGGGATGGAGCAGCCCCCCCACACCTCTCCCCCACCCCCCATCACCCCCACCCCCCACCACCTCCCCCAGCACTCCCATCACCCCCACCCCCCATCATGCCCCTCAACACCTCCACCTCCACCCCCACCGTGCCCCCCACCACCTCCCCCAGCACCCCCCATCACCCCCACCCACCCACCATGTCCCCACCACCACCCCCCACCTCCTACACCCCCACCTCCCTGGGCTCCAGGCTCCAAGCCCCACTGTTCAGCCCTTGACCTGAGACTCTCCCCGCCACCCGCTCCTCCCCTACTGCTCTCTCTCTCTCTCTTTTTTTTTTCTCTCTCTCTCAAATAAATAAATCTTTTTTAAAAACTAAAGTGTGTTTTAGAAACAGATACTTATTTCATTGTTTTATGGCCGTCTTTTTTTTCAGCAATGATTTTTGAGAATCGCAGCCCTCTATCTTTAGGTTGTAACCCCTCTCTAAACTCCTCTTCACAAAGTCAGGACCCACTATTTTATGCCACGACTTTCCTTTAAACAGAGAATGTAACGTTTACACAGATTTTGCATGTTCGTTACAAAATGCTCAGAAAAATCACAGCAAATAACAGACCATATTGTTGCTGTTATCCTGTGCTCTGATTCTTTTGATTTTTTTTTTTTCTGTTCTGGGTCTTCAAGTTTGACAAATCCCATCTTTCCATACCTCCTTAAAAAGCTCCGTTAACACTGTCAATCAACCATGAAATATTTAGGTAAATCTAATAAAATGTGAACAAGATCTTTATGGAAAAAAGCTATAGAACTCTGATGAAAGAAATTGAAGACCTTACTCCAAAATTTCTATGTTGTTACTTTTGATGTCTTAATTTAGCTGCAAGATTGATTAAAAGTATTGCATAATTATCTTAAATTATGGAGGTATACTTCTCGACCTGAATAAACATTTATTTTTATTTTTTATTTTTATTTTTTAAATTTTCTTTGAATAAACATTTTATCTGAGAATCTTTCTTGCATAGTTGTTTCTCCTTTGTCTTCTGCAAACCACCCTAAAATGACCTATAATTTATTCCCATCTAGGAAAAGGCTTTTTTTTTTTTAATTGAATGCTTCTTTATAAAGCTTTGTTTTATTACATTTGTCATTCAAAAAAATTCCAAAATATTTTTTCTTTGATCTTGTCCTGAATGGGGTGAAACATAGGTTGAATACACAGCCTATTTCATTTCAAAAATGTTGAATCCATGTCACATAGATTTTATTCTTTGTTTTCATTTCTTCTTGGAACATTTTCCCTTCTGTCTCTTTCCTGTATTTAAAATGAACTCCCCTCTGGCTTCTCTGGCTTTTTCCTTTGCGATTTTGGAGAAATCTTCAAGTTTGCCCAGTGGTCAGTGATTCAATTTTCTTTCTTTTTTTTTTTTTTTTTGACATAACTTTCACTTTGTATTGATTCCAGTAGGGATTCAATTTTGTCCTTGCATTTGTTGGTATTCTTGCAGGCTTTCAAAATCACGTCAAATTCTTGTTTCAGGTCATTCTAAAGCATCTTTTCATCTGTTTGACTTTTCAACTCATCTTTAGGAATTTCAGTGTCTTCCATCCTAATAATTATTTGCTCTTATTTTATAGAGGCCAAGCCATTCTTAATTCTATTGACAATGTAAGGAAAAATGTTCTAATGTTTCCCTCTAAATTTTGCAGATTATTTTCTGGACTGTGCTCTTCTTCCTTTTATTGTCCTTGGTAGTTAGTGATTCATTTCTTGCCTGTTCATCTGCTGACTCCACAGTTTTTTCTCAAAGGCGCATTTCTTCTTTCATTCTTTTCCTTTTCCTTTTCCTTTTTTCTCTCTCTCTTTCTTCACCCTCTCCCCCTTTTTTTTCATTTGTCCATTCTCGGTGTCACCAATAGAAAACATTTCCCCTTGTTTTAGGGTTTTTTTGAATTTCAATTTTTCTGGTACTAAGGAACTCTGATCCAGTCAAGTATACAAGGACATGCTAAGAATTACATTTCTTAGAAACATTACAATCAGATTTTTCATCTCTATTCCTTGCCTGTAGTATTTTATTTTTGTATAAGTCATTTTCTAGGATGTGTCAACCACATATTAGCCAGGTTATGCCTATTTATTTTCCGAGAATTGTTGTCCTTTCCTACATTTGAAATAGCTGTTTGAAATGAAGGAAATTGATATTTTGGGTTTTTAAAAAATTTCTCCCAGAATAAAAAGATATTTGTGCAAATTATGTTTTTTACTCTTACTGGTTCTATGACTCAAATGATTGACAATAGCATATGTCTGAAATAATTTCCAATATGTAATTAGGTGGTACTGATTTTATAATAAAAATATTGGACGTTCTTTGGTGAAATACTTAGGCAAGTATTTATTATGGTCAAGTTTTTCCAGTCAATAATGAATAAAAATCCTTCCAGACAGTTGCTTTTGATTAGTTAATAATATATCATATTATGAGTTCTAGTGCTTTAAGTCTACCCAGATATTTATTAGGATGTTGACAGTAACAGATGGTAGCTATCTTATCATGGGGATCATTTTACAGTGTCTAAAAATATCAAATCGCTATGATGTACACCTGAAACTAATAAGATATTATATGTTAATCATACTTCAACAGCAAAAAAGATTAGATTACTTGTATATTGTGTATAATAAGGAAAAAACAGCAAAATTCTAAGGAAAAACAACATATCAGGGTAGGTAGCTAAAGGAAAGAACTCTAAGGAAAACGAAAAGGAAAAAAATCACAAAGAAAGAGAAGTAAGGGAAAATAGTGTCTCTCAAGCCAAAGGAAGAGAGATGTTTTTCCAAGAATCAGTGTCCAAGAGAGCAGTTGGCACAAAGACAAAATGAAATAAGGGTAAAGCATCTACTGAGCCTGTCAATTAATGCATGAACAATACTGTCAAGGAACGACTGTGAAAAGATAGCAAGCAATCGGGTATGTGGAGGCAATGAAACCTAGAGGTCTGGCTGGCTCTCCTTTCTTCCCTCTTCTCCCCATCTCCCTCCTCCTGTTCCGCCCTTTCTCCTCCTCCTTCTCCTTCTAGCTGTGGAATGGGGGTGAAACCATAGAGAGAGAGGAAAAAGAGAGACTGCTAACCGTGAACAGAAAAGGGGATACCTCTTTTTCAAGAAGGAGGATGTAGGTGAGAACACCTTCAGACCCCTTGTTAGAACAGAGCACAGGAGCCTTCCCGTTGGGGTTATTTGCCTTCAGCATTCTGAATGCATACTGAGCACCAGCGCGGCACTAAGAGCTGCCACTAAATCTAGTGAAGGACTGGAAGGTAATGCCACAGTTGCGTTCTCAATAGCTCATTGAATGGAGACTTTTATAAGAAGCTGCACATGTGTATTTAGTTCAGTCATCCCATGAGTCTTTGTCATCTGAGAAAGTCTCTAGTAATAGCCCCACTAGATTTTAGATAGATAAATACAATAGTGGGGGGAGGAGGGGGGAAGAACCAGGTAGGTCATAATGGGCCATCAGAGACATCTGTTTCCAGAACATCTACGTCAACTCCAATGACAAAATTCTTTCATCATGAAGTTGATTTCCGTATGAGCTTGGCTAAGTGTTCGCAGAGTGAATTTTCTGTCCTTCACTTATTCCTTTCATCTAAACTACAGAAGTAAAGCTTGTAATCATGGAGGAATTTTAATTCCTAATTGAATAGAAAAATTCCTAAGAGAGAGAGAAAGAGAGAGAGAGAGAGAAAGGGAGGTGGGTCTCTGGTAGTTCTTTTCTTATAATATTCTTATAATGCAGGCACATAGAAAGATCTTGCTCGGAACCTGCAAAGAATCTAAAGGGAAGACAATGAAGCAGTGACACAACCAGGGAAGTTAAACAGCCTCGACTGAGTCAGGCTGAAGTTTAAAATCCTGGGCGAACCTACACAGTCACCTTGTAAGTCAACGGGAGGGGCCCTAGCCATGTAGTCACGTGACCAAGTGTTTTATGTAAAACTTGCAAATTCCGATATTTTCATTGCAATTGGTTAAGGCTGCTATCACCTTCCACTCTGACCTCTCTACATCACTTGGCTCTGGAGTGACCAGAGACATTTTTTTAGGCTCCTGGTGAGAGTTAATAATACTGACTTTTAACTGTCATTTATAACAAACTATTTAGAAAGTCTCAATACAATAATGAGAAGCTGCAAACTCCTCGTTTGGATACTTGTAAATGATTTCTCTTTTGTTATTTTAAATATGATTATTAACAACTAAAAAGGACCAAGAGAAATAACAAAGAGGAAAAGAAAGATGATGAATCTGAACACTTAAATCGATTTAAAAAAAAAAAAGTATTCTGACATAAGGGAACAAATGGCTGTAAACGGTCATATTAAACAGGGATGCAAAGGATAGATGAAATGGAAAATAATATAAAACCTCAAAAACGAAAGCCATAATTAAAATTTACGTGAGAAATAAGGGAGGAAAATCTATTTAAAACACTACATAGTAGTAAATAAGTAATGATACAGGCAAGTTGTATTAATTAGGGAAAGGAAAACACACGTGTGATGGAGTCTGAGGATCTATGTCAGCATATTAAAGATCGCCACACAGGGAGCTGGACGTTGAAGACGACCTATGGGCGCCTGAGTGGCTCAGTCTGTTGAGTGGATGACGCTTGATTTCAGCTCAGGTCATGAGCTCAGGGTCGCGAGATGGAGCCCTGGGTGGGGCTCTGACTTCGCATTCCCTCTCATCCTCTTCCTCTGCCCCCACCCCGGCCTTGCTTGGGTGCTCACTCTCTCTCAAAATAAAATACAATAAAATACAATAAAATAAAGACAATGACATGCAAAGGCACAACTGAAGAAAACTGACCAGGAAACTAAAGCATAAATGAAAGCAGTGACAGACCCAGGCAGTAGAACCACCCCTACGCCCTGACAGCCCTGAGTCCGTAGCTAACATAGAGGAGAAGCTGCACGTAGCCTCGCATGCAGGGGGGAAACGAAAACCTAGCAGTGGACAGAAATGGTGGCTTCAGGGACAGACTCGGTGACAGAAGGTTCTACAGACACGAGACAAAAGGCACGCGAGGTTCATGGCAGGCTTCTAGGTACAGGACGTGACTGCCGGGGGTCCCAGGTACAGACGGATGCTTCTCAGACAGGAGACAAGGTGAAAATCCTGAAAACACAAACTGCTGGTGTTTTCTCCAGAGCTTCTGGACCTGCAGTCGTGGAGAGGAGTCCACGCACCTGCGTCTCCTCCGAGCTCCCAGATGGTGCATACGTTGCCAGCACTGCAGACCCCACGCCGAGTGGCACTGATTCCCACTTTAAGTCTTCTCTGGGACCTTAGATGGGTACTGTCAGCGTAGATGGGATCGTAATTAGATTTCGTCAATAGTAAAATAAAATTTTATGATGCAGTGCGTTTGCTTCTCTAATTGGCAACCAATAAAAAGAATAAAGGTGCCTGGTTTTGGCCCGCGTGTACAGGGTCAGCATCCTCACAGGCTGCTGCAGTTATTTCTCGAATCCCCAGTAGCACTTTGCATGCTTAGCCCCAAATATAAGCACATACATGGATCTGACACTCGTACCTACGCAGGTATCCTCAGGAAGTAACCAAGCGTGTGCTCATATTGCATACACGGTCACTCATCATCACAGGTAATACCTGCGAATTAAAAATCCAAAATTCATCCATCTAGACCCTGGGTTTCTTTCCTGCAGGAAAGACTCTGATTCCTCCTCTCCAGATGGAACTTTGTATTACTGACGTTAGATCTTTCTTCCTCCCTAAAATGTGTATGAAATGTTCTAAGTTTCCCTCTCAACCCCCCCCCTTTTCTTTTGCTGCATCCCAAAAATTTTGCAAAGTCGTATTTTTGTTTTCATTTGGTTCAAAATATTTTTAAGCTTCTCTCTAGACGTTTTTTTTTTTTTTTTTTTTTTGACCCCTGCATTATTTAGAAGTGTGTTGTTTAACCTCCCAGGAACCCGGGGTCTTCTAGCTAGCTCTCTGTTAGTGATTTCAGGGTTAATTCCACGGACAGTGTACTTTGTTTGACTCCTATTCTTTTTTTGAATTTCTATTTCTTTTCATTTTTTCTCTATTTTTTAAAGAATTATCTTTATTCTCATAAAATGTTTAAAGTTTTATGATCCAGAATAAGGTATATCTTGGCGGAGGTCATGTGTAAGCTTGAGGAGACCGTGTTCTGCTTTCGTGAGGTGAAGTATTCAGCAGATGACAGTAGGCCCATGGGACTGATGGTCGTGTTGGGTGAGACCCGCCCTTACTTACTTTCCGCCTGCCACTCGTGCCGACTAGAGAAGTGGGATATTGAAGTCTCCAACCGTACTGTGGACTGTCTGGTTTCCTCAGGGTTGTATCAGCTCTCGCTGCCCGTATTGGGAGGATCTACTCTGTGGCCTGGACACCTTCGGGGCTGTGATGTCTTCTTGAGAAATGACCCCCTTTTCACTGTGTAGCAATTCCTTAGTCTCTTACAGTTTTTCTATCTAATATTTTCCAATTTTCTCCCTTCTTTCTCCTCAATTACACCTTTATCTTTTCTCCATTTCTAATCATTGTCACAGAACACATGTACACCAACCCCAGTCATTTTCCAAAGAGCCCTGTCCCACTGTGTGAATAGTACAGGTGCTTTATTGCACGGGGTCTTCAATTCCTCTCTTTCTGCTCCAAAAACATCATGGCAGCTCTTGGCGCTCACCCATAAGCTAAGTTCACTGAATCCACTGTTGCTATTATTATTTTCAGCCAACTGTTACTTGTTAAATCAATTAAGATTTTAAAAAAATGCAAGATTTTATTTGACCTTCCTGTATTTCTTCTTCTTTAAAGAGACTTCCAATTTCATGCTTCACCTTGCTGCTCTATTCCCCCTTCCCCAGCTTCTTTCAATACTTTCTCTTGTGATTTTCCTGCAGTGTGAATATGTTTGCCTCTATTTATTTCACTTGGTGTTTTCTGAGATCTGTGATTTGATGCCTGTCATCAGTTTTAGAAAAGTCTTTGCCATTATTACCTCAAACATTTCTGCCATTCCTTCCTCTTTTCTTCTGTAATTCTCATTTTACCTATGTTTTACCTTTTTAAATGTCCCACAGTTCTTGGACACTCTGTTCCATCTTTTTCATCTTTTTATTTTTTCTGTTTGCGTTTCTATTTTAGACATTTCCGTTGACATTTCTCACTACATTATTTTCTCAACTGTGTCAATTTCTTGATGAGCCCGTCAAAGGCATCGTCTTCATTTCTTGTACACTTGCTTTTATTTCTAGCATTTCCTTTTGATTCCATCTCTCCACTTATATTATCCACCTTTTTTAGATGTCATCCACTTTTTGCATTATAGCCTTTAGCATATTAATCGTAGTTGTTGTAGATTCTTGTTATGATAATGATGAGTCTGGATCTGCTACAAATTTCTACTGTACCTGCCATATCTGGACCTTATTCTGATGCTTGCTCTGCTCTCCAAACTATGCTTTTAATTTTTTGTTTTTTCATCTCTTGACATGAACTGTGAATTTTTGCAAGCTGGACCTGATGAACAGGTAAGAAGAACTGAAGGAAACAGGCCTTCAGCATGAGGTTTTATGCTTATCTGGCTCGGCGTTAGGCCGTGTATACTATTATCCATGACCGTGGTGTCTGACGGTAAGCTTTACCCTGGTGCTCTTGTTTTTGCCTCTTTGGATTTCTCTGGAGACTTCTTAAATCAAGTCTGGGATATGCAGTTCTTTCAGCTGTAATCCTCTGTAATGACACAGGAGCCCTATTGATGTGGTGATAAGCTGTATTGGGAAGGAAAGTGTTCCATAGTCCATCAAGTCTCAGCCCTTTAATGAGCCTGTGCTGGTTAAAGCTTGGCTAAGAATGCGATATTATGGATGCGTTTCAAAAGTTACTTTCCTCTCCTATTCCGGAAGCATGAGGTAATTTTTTTTTTTTAATTTTCACTGTAAGAATCTGATAAGATGCCTAGAGATAAAACTCATGAAGATGTGGGGACCCTCTTCGCCCTCAATCCCCACGACTGGACTCCCTTGGAGTTTTTAACTCTTGGGCTCTCCACACGGAGCACCCAGCGATTTGTGGATCACAGTTTAAAATTTAGGATGCCAGGAATGGTTTTCACAGCCGTTCATGCTCCTGGGCTTCTGCTTAGGTACCCACCTCCAGATCTACGGTTTTTGGAGCAGCTATTTGCCCCATGACCTCAATTCTCTGTTCAAACAATTGATTAGTCTTTTTCCTTTCCTCTTCTAGTATGTTTATTAGTAAATCCTATCAGGGCTTTCACATTCGATGTCCCCTGGGACACTTGTTTCCAGTTACTCCCATGGCAGTCACCTTTCCATCATTTAGGTCTTTGTTCACACGATAGATGGATCATTTATCATCGTATATTGAATGCCATGAGGAAATCTCATAGATGTCCTTCCTGACTATCCAATCCAAAATGGCCTTGGCAATGCTGACCCATGCTATATCCACAGAGTGTAGAAGACTAGTTTTTCAGCTGGTATTTATGAGTAAAGGCATATTGTCATTTAGAGAAAAATGTTTATCAAAAATGTATTTCTATAGCCGTCAGCCTCATCTATATGTGTCTTCACCAACCAATGTGCAAAATCTAAAGTCAGTTTCTTGATCAACATTTCTGTAGGAAAAGATAGGTGAGTAAAGATGATGTATTTTCAAGGTTCACTGTATTTAACACTTACATATTTAAGGGTTAACTATTTTCATTCTGTTCTAGAAATTAAAAATACTTTTTTTTAAATAATTTTTTTGTTCCTACTTATAAGCTCTACACTCTGTTCCATGTGCTAAGGATCTAGCAGTGGATAAAGCAGGCAAAAGCCTGGACTCGCTGGAAATCAGTAAGTGCAGAAAATGTATCCAAGGGGAGTGATAAACTATGTGAAATTCCCCTGAAAGGTTAATTAACATGAGCACTGAGAACAGAAGAGTAGATTTTGCTAATTGGAGGAATGATTTCAAGTGGATAGAGTCCAGACTTTGAAGTGATATAAACCTTGATTTGAAAATTACATGTATCTTTATTCAAATTATTTGTGTTCTCTGAACCTAAAATTCTGAAGATTATAAACTAAAAATCATCATGCCTGCCTCACTGGGTTTTTCAAAGATTACAGGTGACGATGAAGATAAAGAGCCTAATGAAGTAGCACCTGATAGACCCTACATAAATGTTATTTATTATAAGTTACTACGTTAGAAATCAGATGAACTTTTAAAATTGAGGATTCTTTTTTAACTGTTTCTTGCTTTTAAATTGTAGTGATGAAAACCACAAGGAGATCACTGACAATGAATCTTATTCTTAGTTGCCGCTCCAGTTAACCAACTGGAAATCTAGTCCTTTGACAAAGTATCGGGCTTTTCAATTCCTGAAAGAACTCGGGTCTGAGTATTTCAATATTTGTATATTGAGCTTGTTTAAAATGTTTTATTCCGTATTGGCTCTCTGTAGTGTCAATGCTTCCTGCACCATTGCCTGCTCCTTGGAATCATGTTTTCCTTAATAACTAGGTTTTTGCAAAAAGATCAAAAGATCATTTCCTAAGTAAGCATATCAAACACAATGCTCAATATCTAATTGTATATTTTGCTGCCTCAAACTAGATTCAGCTCTTTCAGATTTTGCGCAGTCGGTGTACGATTGATTCTCAAATATCTCATATCTTTTCAGCGTAATTGCTGCAATCAACCACATATTCGAAGGCCATTTTTAAGGTTCATCTACAGAAATACTCACTTAATGCATACGTATTTGTAGAGGTTAAGAAGTATCTGGGAATTGAAAAACCGGTTACATACAAATTAAGGACAATTTGTCCTATGACTTTCCAGTGAGCATTTAATCTGTTCTTCCAAAAACAAAATCCAAAAAACAAAAAACAGTGTTTAATTCAGTGCAGCTCTACTGTTTCTGAAATTAAGAATTAAGTTGCTATTACACCATGGGCTGTGTCTGGCCCAGAGCGGTCCTCCCCTGAGAAGGGACTTTGTGGACTTACTTACTGTGAGCAGAGCTAGTAGTGAGACAGACGTGAAGGAAACACGTTTATTTCCTAGGATGAATTCTGATCTACAGCCACCAGGGCCTGTCATCAGATGAAAACAGAAAGGAAGATCAAACTTGCCCGTGACCAAGCTTGCTCCTCTTCCTGCAGGGCAATGGCTCCTCCCGATGGTGAGAGCTGCAACTGAGCCTCAGCAGCCTCCCTCTTCTACCTGTTAACAACGGGAGCCGCCTGTTGCTGGATTCACATGATGCTGGCGGTTTGGGAACATCTACTGGGGTCATCTGACTGGGCTACGTATTAATTACCTAAATGAATCACCGCAGTGAGCCCTCTTGGAGAGCAATCTGGACACGTGCACTAAATGAAACAGAAAGCAAGATAGCATTCTTTGCCAAATTCGAATGTAGTGCAATTGAACTTTAAGAAAAAATCCAGGTTCATTAAAATTACCCACTGGGTCTTGTGCACGGACAAAAAAATCCTCACGAATCACAGGAAAATTAAAGCAAAGAGCACTTCCTCTTTCCATTTGGCAACATTAGTGCTTAGCAGTCTGTGAAGGATCGTTTTAGTTGAGAGATAGATGAGATGATGCATGTGTGATTAAGAATCTTTTCCACACAAATAAGCAATTATTGGGGAGTTGGAAACTTTGTTAGATTTTTTGTTTGAGAAGCTTGTTAAGTCATAGACATTTTTCCTAACATCTGCTAGTCCCATTTATACTCCCCAAGGACATGGTTATAAGTAGAAATTTAAAGAATTCAGCAAGACGCTTTAAAAACATTTTGAATGTGATTCATTTTCCTTTAGGGAAACCTAAATGTTCTGAATTTTTAGAATGAGAATCACACATATCAAATATTATCCTGGTTTTTCACTAGTAATAGATGTCAGCTTTGTTGTTACTCTTTTGATGCCTTGGTTCACCTTCTTCTTAGGTATTTGCAGGATAATCTTTTTTTAAAATACTATCATATGCTGAACATACACTAAAATGGAAATTATTTTCAGTTTTGAATGATAGCTAGAAACAATTGTCGTATGAGAAGGTTTCAAATCAAATTTTAAAAATATTTCTCTTGAATTGCCCGTCTTTTTATCTTGCCACTGCCCTAATCCAACCTCCCCACCTATCATTCACATCTAGATCATTCAATTGCCTCTTTATTAGAATATTTGCTTGTAGTCTCTGTCATGAGAGCTATTTCAGAATTATGTTATCAAGAATGATATAATTTTGCTCCATCATTATATTTACCTCTGAAGTTATCACGTAATATTATTAGGCTTTAATCCTTTATATTTGCATGTTAAGTTCTAAGTAAATTATACTCAGAGACCTTTAAGTCCATGTTTCTAGATAAAGCCAGAGATTACAAAATCAAATTAATTTGAATACTAATATTCACACTGGTGATACCTTTTTGTGTCAACATAAAATCTAATTTACTCTTTCGTTCAGCAAGTGTTATTAAAAGTATTACAATGAATTCATCAGTATTGGAGGGAAGGATGCTATTGTGAAGACAAGATAAAATAGTTGGAAGCAACTAAGAAATAGGCTGTTGACTCTCATTATTTGTAAATGTCATCATTGTGATTTCACCTACTCATTAAAATTTATTCGTAATCCCTGTATCTATACTGATTGAGCTTTCGGTCATCCCATTCTTGGACACGCACGTGCTCATCGTAGCTGAAAAAAATAAAATTGAGCCACCTGATGCTCCCGTTCCCAGCTCAGGTCATCTAAGGCATCAACTCTGACATCTTGTCTCAGTTTTCATAAGGTAAGAAGTGCCCTTTCCTGCTGTGCCACATTTGTCACATTTGTGCACTTTCCCTCAGTGATCACACGGCTTAAAGTGGCTCTCGAGCTTCATGTTGAAGTGGTACCTGGCGTCCCCAGGTTCGGGCTCGCACGGCTGTGACGTGGTGCCACACGGAGGACACAGGTGTGCTAGGTAAGGTTTACTCAGTCACGAGGTGTCATGCTGCTGGCCACGAGTTCAGCGTTCATGAACCTGAAGGACACGTTCAATAAGACGTCTTGAAACAGAAACACCCAGAACAAGACCGCCTATTGATTAGTGAAGGAAATGTCATGACCCGAGGCTCCCAGCAGCCTCACGCTTTTTCTTCCTTCTGTTTCGCCAACAGTAGTTGGGTGTTGGCGCGACCTTCCAGAATGCAGCTGCCACTGTGTGATGACAGTTGACGTGAGCTTCTGACGGTGAAGTACCTATGCTCCAAGGCCACTGTGGAATTTAAAGTAAGGACGTGGGATGCCTGGGTGGCTCAGTGGTTGAGTGTCTGCCTTTGGCTCAGGGCATGATCCTGGAGACCCGGGATCGAGTCCCAGGCTCCCTGCATGGAGCCTGCTTCTCCCTCTGCCTGTGTCTTTGTCTCTCTCTCTGTGTATTTCATGAATAAATAAATAAAATCTTTAAAAATAAATAAATAAATAAATAAATAAATAAATAAATAAATAAATAAATAAAATAAAGTAAGGACGTTTATTTCTGAGACAGGTTCATGAAAGGTCTTGAGGAGAGGAAGTTTGGAGGCCGATCTGGGAACCCTGGGGAGGCGGAGTGAAGGCTCCTGAGGGGCCTCACCCAGGGAGAAGCAAACAAGTGGGCCAGGCCAGGGGGGGCCCGACGTCGTTGGGCGCCTGGGTCAGGATTCCAGGAACGTGCTGGGGCCACGGAAGCCCGGCATCCGAGCTGAAGGCACTAGACACCAAGCTGAGAACCTTGCCTCTATTTTAATAGACAAAGTGATTCTGAGATCCAGGGCCGAAGATGTGTGGCATCTGGATACACCACACGTCTCTCCACAGTGTGCGAAGTGCTATCGATAGGCCAACAGATCCATGGCACCCATGGCAAATGAGTCAGCTTGACATTTACTGCAGTAATAGGTTTTAGATCCGGATATAAATAAACTTAATAACTACAGCCTATGCTCTGAATTGACTTTCCTTTCAAATGGGTTAATATTTATTGATAAAGCTTCTTGATAAACCATATTTATTGCTTTCTCCACAGTACTGATCTAATCGCGATATAAATAACTGAGTGAATATTAATCCTAATTTTTTGCTTTATCTATTTTATTAGTAATCATTCTGAATTTGTCTTTTAAGTCTATACATAATCGATATTTTGGAGGGGTTTTTTTGGTTGACTTTCATTGAGAAGATTAAATATTTTTATCACATTGCAGGAGAGGCTAACCAAATTGCTGCAATTAGAAGTTAACATTCATTGTGTTTTCTTCTGTTTTATTCTATTTGCATGTCTTAAATTAATTAATTCGTTAAAGATTTATATTATTAATTTAGAAAATAAGATGTAGAGAAGCCATATCTTAGGACAAGCTGTGTTCCTCTGTGATTCATTACTAAAAGGACCATCTGGAGACATGAAAAGAAAAATCTATTCCCTAAACTCCAATGAAAGCATGATTATCTACTCCATGTGAAGCGAGATTTGGGAGGCCTTTTCTAAATGTGCATTTCAAAGATTGAGGAATTGTCTATCCCACTGAAGAACAGAAACAACACCGAGGGCATGGCAAAGTTAAATGAATTCCAATTACTAAAAGCAAACATATAAACATCTGTAATTCTAATGGCCGTAATAAATCTTAGCAGTTGAAAAAAGAGAAAAGTTCTAGCTGGCTTGATAATTGGATCAATTTTTCACTTATGGGCTGTCAATTACTTGACATTTTAATGCATGCCAAATACAGCTAAAAGTATTTTAATTAGAATAACGTCGCGAAAACTAGCCCTACAGCTTTAATTGTGGTTTTGAAGCACAAAATGTGCATCTGAATACCTATTTACTGAGCAGAAGTTAATTAAAGGCATAGTTTTATATTGAACGTGCACTGGGCAGAGAGAGGAAAATAATTGGCAATTAGGAATATGTTAGAGTCCACTCTATAAAGCTAAGCACACTTGCCCAAACTTTAAACAAGTTGAGAATTTCGTTATTTTGAGGAGTATCAGAAGCTGTGACAATTGTAACAGAGGCTGTTCCTATGATGACAAGTCATATTCACATAATTTACTATTTTCGAGCTACCAAAGCATAAACAGATTTTATTTGGTTTTATGAAATTCTGGGGTGGTTTTGAGGGTCTCAGCAAATAACACCTCCCTTTTTTTCATTCAAGCTATGAGTCAATTGGGCAACTAGCTCAGAGACAAAAGGTAAACCGAAACATCTCTTACATGTGTGATAAAACTAGTTGGGAGGACATAGTGTGAAGCCCCGATGGGACTGTTCACGCCCTGGGGTTGGGTGTAGACAGGTCAAGGTACACCAATCCCGATGCTTTGTTCACCACCAGCCTCCCTTCCAGAGTTCATAGAGTCGGAAGCACTTAGGCTCCCAGGACGTGGAAGGTAGATCTTCAGCTGGTATGAGGTGTGCAGCTGGTTCTTTCAGCAGAGGCTCACTCAAGAAAACTAGTGAATCCCCACAGCACATTTTGCCCAAACAGCAAATGCTTCAGCCATTGCTCAGCTGCCCCACATGTGATCCAGAGTAGAGAAGAAAGAGCACAACACCAAATATCTCCCATCTAAAGCCATTTACTAGCTTATCCTCATTCAACCAAGAACCATGAATTAATGACAATTATCCAGCATCAAGGAAACAGATTCCACTGCTGGAAGAAAGGAGGGCAGGGCAAGAGGCTAGCGATAGTTAGAGGCAAATACTCTTTTTTTTTTTTTAAGATTCTATTTATTTATTCATGAGAGACAGAGAGAGAGAGGCAGAGACACAGGCAGAGGGAGAAGCAGGCTCCATGCAGGGAACCTGATGCGGGACTCGATCCCAGGACCTCAGGATCAGGCCCCGGACTGAAGGCGGCGCTAAACCGCTGGGCCCCCCCGGGCTGCCCAAGACATTTCAACTTTAATGGATGATTCCAGATTCTGAAAAGTCTTCAAATAGCTGTGGGGGCTTAGAGAGTAGAATCCACTTCCAAATCCACTTTTTAAATCACAGCTCTTCTCCTGACATGCATCTTTGCAAACCTAGCACTTCTATTATACGTACATCTATTTGTTACTCTCAATCCACATGACTTGGTGAAATAGAACCTCTCATGCCAGAAGTTGACCTTGATTTATGTCTATGCGAATGAATAGATCTTATTTCTGGCCAGTGATTATATTTCAGAGATACGTATATTGCAAAAAAAATAAAGAACTAAAAAAACAAAACAAAAAAAGTAAAATAAAATAAAATAAAAAATAAAGAGTAGAATGTGATGAGATTTTTTCCTGGGAAATTTCAGAAAAATGAAACACCAGCATTTGGTTAGATGGTAGGTGGTTCTCAAGCTTCTTTGGTTAGATGGTAGGTGGTTCTCAAGCTTCTTTCTACAGAAAAAAAAAAAAAAGTAGCCAACATAAAAGAGGCAAAACTGCAAGAGTATGAGGAAGAAACTGGATGGTGAGCAAGTCTATGGGGCCCCAAATTCAACTGCACCTGAAGCTAGCTCTACTCTCTGCACTTTTAAATGCATGAGCTAATAACATTTCTTTTTGCCCATCTCTGATATCTGGTAAAGCAGGCAACATCGCGTGAAAGTTGTAGGAATTAGAGTAAGATAAACCTGGATCCAATTTTGCTGTTATCGAGTTACATGAATCTAGTCAAGTTGATTAGCCTTTCTGTGCATGCAAAACAAATACCCAACTTACTCAAGATGTTACCTCATCTAATCATAAGTATTCTTGCACTGACATTGAGATCGTTTGGTTATTAGAGTGACAGTATTTTAAGAGACAATTTAAAAATAGGCAATCGAGTAATCGATGTAGACTAGTGTCTTTAAATTGAAGTCTTACTGAATTTTTAATTAGTGATCTATTTACTCTATTGAACATATAACAGTGTTTTTTCCTTCTTTGATTTTTTTTTTATTTTGATTGAGGTATAATGGACATATATTAGTTTCTTAACGTTATAACAATATGATGATTTAATGCTTATATGCATTATAAAATAATCACAATAAATCCAGTTAACATCTGTCACCACAAATTCTTTTCTTGTGGTGAGAACTTTAAAGATCCACTCTTGTAGCTACTTCCAAATATGCAATACAGTGTTATTAACCATAGCCTTCATGCTGCACATTATATTCCCAATACTTAGGGGTACTTCTGATCTATAGAGCTTAAGTATTTTGAAAAAAAAATTAATAATTAAATTTAGAATTTCATTGTTTAAAGTTTAAGTTTGGAAAAAGAAGCAAACAATTACTTAAAGGCCTTTAGAAATAATGACTAAAGTCTAATAAATTTACAAATGGGATTAAAATTTAAGGCACAAAGGAAAATATATTTTTAATTTTAACAATTTTAATATTCAGTTTTGGGCAGCCTGGGTGGCTCAGTGGTTTAGCGCCGCCTTTGGCCAAGGGCGTGATCCTGGGGTCCTGGGATCGAGTCCCAGGTCGGGCTCCCTGCGTGGAGCCTGCTTCTCCCTCTGCCTGTGTCTCTGCCTCTCTCTCTCTCTTTCTGTGTCTCTCATGAATAAATAAATAAAAATCTTAAAAAAAACAATTTTAAAATTCAGTTTTAAGCAAAAGTAATTCTTCTATGTTGCCTTTTTTATATATGAAAATTACCCTGCAGTGTATCAAAAAAGTTCATGTCAATGTCTTTCAATTATTTATCCACAATTGTCCCTTTAGTGACAATATAATGACAAAAGTAGGTCTGATGCATCCTTTTCCCTTCATTTTTTTTTAGTATCTATTTTATGTTAATAGCTAACACACCTACCTACATGGTACCAATGAAAAATATAATCTATTTTAAGAAATATAAGAGAAAGATGCCTTCTTTTTTCAACTCTTTATCCTAAAACTCAACTCCTTTCCCCAAAGATAGAGTTACCAGCTGTTTGTTGTCTATATACACATATTTTGTTTATATGAATAGACCATATTATACTTTTTTCACATTTTTTACTTAAATATATCTTAAAGATCCTTCCAGGTTTGTACACATAGGTCACCTCATTTTCACAATGGCTGGCTGTATTTAGTTGTCTAAATTTATCAGTATTTAGTTAACCAATATCCTGTGGGTAGCTGGTTAGCTCCATTGTTCCTTCTTTGCTGTCACAATGCCTAGTTCAGTGATTATCTGGAACCAACTATTTTCACAGACATTCATGTATATGTGGAGAATTAGTACTCAGAAGAAAAAGTGTGGGGTTAATAAACATGATCATTTTTCATCTTGAAAAACTGGCTTTCCTCCATAGAAATCACAATTTACCACCCCACCAACTCCCAGGAGCAAAGACAGAATTTTTTAAAAGTTTTAACCAAATTCTCTATACTATTAACTAACTGACTTAAGTCCCCCTATCATGCTTGGTGAACTTGAAAATGAGAAGAGCAATAGTAAGATGAGCAGTAACTGCAGGGCTCATCACAGGTGCATGAGGCCCATTATAGGATTTTATTTCCTTACTGTCCCAATGACACCTGACGATGGATGATTGTCCCACCTGTTAAATGTAACAGATAAAACACGGAGGCGGTGGAGCAGGTCGCACAGTGACACAGCTAGGAAGTGGTGACCACTGTCGCCAGTGCTCCCTGGGCCAACGGAGGCACTCATCGGTCACAAACGCTGTGGTGATGAGGTGAGGACGGCCGCTCAGCCTAGCCGCTCGGAAGTCTGCTTTCCTCTGGCCAAGCGCATGTAGGTCCCTCACATGGGCCGTGCGACTCGTACAAGCAGCCCGAGGACGGTGGCTGCCCGGGGCTGGCGGGAGAACTTGGGGCCAGCGGGTCACTTGGAAGACACGGTCCCCGGGGGCTGCACCCGGCTCTGCTGTGCAAGGCCACACAGTCTGGGCAGTGGGACGTTGTGGATTCGGGCCAGAGGCAGGAAGCAATTTTGACAGGCTGAGCTCATAGGTTTTGTGCAGATTCCGTTGGAAGGGAGACAAATCAGAGGGTTTAAAAAAAAAAATGGGGAAAATGTTGCAAAACGCAGGCTTCAGGTGAGCAGCTGGTGATGCTGTTTGCACCGAAAAGGGGAAAACGAGCCGGATGAGCCTGGAAGTCGAAACTGGAGGACACGTTGCAACTAAAATTTCCCCATTTCATCTCCCCGTTAAAGATCTTAGGATGCTTTAATCTTAAAGCATCTTTAATGCTCAAAGCCAAGCATTTAAGCCAAGTTCTGTCACTGTGACTAGAACAGAGACATCTGCTTGAGTAAGGAGGCTAGTGCAACGGGGAAACGTGGACACTGAGAAGTGAGGGCCTAGCGGGAAGCAAGCCGGGGAAGGGCTCCTGACTGCTCTGCTCCACGTCTGCAGGACCTGAGAAGCTGGTGCGCCCGGCCGGCGGGGAAGGCAAGGAGGGGCGTGAGCGAGGACAGCACGTGCTTGTTGGGGGCCATCCTCGGGTGCTAAACGGTCACGACTGAAGAGACCCGAAGAATGGAGGCCGTAAGAGGGGCCGGGCCATGTGGCCTCCCGCACACCTGTGCAGCTGCGAGCCTCACACTCCGTCCGCAGGCGGTGGTTTCAAGAGGATTCTAAACCCCCTAAAACGAAATTGGTGACTTGTGTAATCCGATACTATTTTTACGCAAATATTGTTAGCAATGAACTAAAGAAGAGGCACAGGGATCCCTGGGTGGCGCAGCGGTTTGGCGCCTGCCTTTGGCCCAGGGCGCGATCCTGGAGACCCGGGATCGAATCCCACGTCGGGCTCCCGGTGCATGGAGCCTGCTTCTCCCTCTGCCTATGTCTCTGCCTCTCTCTCTCTCTCTCTCTCTCTGTGTGACTATCATAAATAAATAAAGAAAAAAATATTAAAAAAAAAAAAAGAAGAGGCACAGAAAATGCAGTTTGGAAAACAAAGCCGTTTCTAAGTGCGACATTTGTCAAAGCTCTTTGTGATGGAGCAGTTCCGAGGCTGATTAATTGTGCACGAAAGACTGAGGAAGCATAAATTCAAATAAATAATTGGTTCTAGAAATGGCTAAGGAGGCAGATACCAATCCTATCATTTATTTTGGCATCGCGATGCGAAGAAGGGGATCGTGTGTTGATTATGGATAAACACTAACGACAAAGCATTTAGTCCTAGTAAAGTGCAAATCTTAAAAAAATAAAATTTGAGATCAGTGTTTCTTAACACATGGTAATATTCTATGGAAGTCAAAAAAAAATTCTGCAGAAATTTTATACTTGTGTTTGTAGACCTATATTTTTATTTATTTTTATTTTTCTGTGTTGTTTCAGTTTTTATTCGAATGCTTGTTAGTTAACGGAGTGTAATGTGAGTTTCAGGAGTAGAGTTGGGTGATCCATCACTCACACGTGACATCCAGTGCTCGTCGCAGGTGTCCTCCTATCACCTCATCACCTATCTAGCCCATCCCACCGACCACCTCGCCTCCGTCAACCCACGGCCTATTCTCTATCACTAAGATTTTCTACTAAGAGAAACTCCAACAGACACTTGAAGAGATGCTCCGCATCACTCATCGTCGGGGAAATGGAAACCAGAACTAAGATGAGACACCACCTCACGCCTGTCGGAATGGCTAAGATTAACAACACAGGAAATAACAGATGTTGGGAGGACGTGGAGAAAGGGGAGCCCTCGTACAGCGTTGGTGGCCATTGCGCTGCGAGGTAGTCACCCAAAGGATACAGAAGTACAGATTTGCGAGGACACGTGCACTGTGAGGTCTACAGCAGCATTATCAGCCACGGCCAATTATGGAAAGAGCCCAGACGTCCATCCTGTGTTGAATGGACAAGGTTCTGGTGTAGATATATGCAATGGAATATTACTTGGCCATCAAAAATACGGCTTACCCTTTGCAATGACCTGGTTGGACCTCAAGAGTATAAGGCTGGCAAAATACATCAGTCAGAGAAAGACAAATACTGCATGACCTCGCTCATATGTGGAACTTAGGAAACAAAGCAGATGAACATGGGGGAAGTCAGAAAGAAAAAAAAAGAGGCAAACCATATTTTTATATCTTTAAACAGGTACCAAAAACTGTGGAATTTTAGAATCAGAATTGGAATTCGAGCCAAAAGTCAAGAATATTAAGACATAAACAGAAAAGTCGAGGATGTGGGACCGTGGTCCTCCCTACCAGAAACAAGCTTTGTCTAAATATGGGTTGTATGCAAATAGATTACTGCTTCTCCGGATTTCGGACAGAAGAAACAGACAGACAGATGTCAATCCCATCAGATCTGCATAGAAGAAAACATCTTGGGAAACCTCACGTAAAAAGCCAAGTGTAGCTGCTTATTGACCAGCGATGTTCTATCAGGTTTTCTTTATAAACGAGACCTGAGAGACAGGATTTTCCCTGGTTTATCCACATGTGACACTCAGCAGATTCAAAGATGCTCCTGAAGAAGCAGGTAATGGACTTGATAATATATATATAATCAATCATTATATATTATATAATTATAATTTATAATATATTATATAATTTATAACATTAATATTTATATATATGTAAATATAATATAGTATTTATAATATAATATAATATAATATATATTATATAATTTATAATATATAATCAATCATTATATTGTGAATATAATTAAGTGAATATTATTCACTTAATATTACTCACTTATAAGCAATCATTATATAATATATAATATATTCTATATTATTATATAATTATATAATTTAAAATATATATTATACAATTTATAATATTTATAATATTAATTTATATGTTATAAATATATAAATAAAATATATTATAATATATAATATATATTATATAATTTATATAATATATATAATTTATATAATGTATACTATAATTTATATAATATATAATATTATATAAATATATATAAATAAATTATAATCTATATAATTATATAATATAAATATAAAATATATAGCATATCATATCATAAAATGCATATAATATATTATATAAATATTATATAATTATATATAATATTTATATATAAAATATATATAATATATTATAATATATAAATATGAAATATAATATAATATATATTATACATAATATTATATAAATAAATATAGATAAATAAATTATAATTTATATTATATATACAATATATAATATATATTATATAATTCATAATATATAATCAATCATTATATTGTGAATATAATTAAGTGAATATTATTCACTTAATATTATTCACTTATAATCAATCATTATATATTATATAATTATATAATTTATAATATATAATCAGGAATGGCTGAAAAATATCAAGGTGTTTTTTATGTGCTGTGTTTGTTTCTTTTTTTTTTTTTTCTGTGTTTGTTTCTTTTAGGATATACCTTCAAGTATAAAAACCATCCGTCCGTTTTCATCCTGGTGCTTGAATTCATTGGCCGACATAGTCGGTGCCTTCTGAATCACAGCGACGTGTGCTGTGATTTACTGACCACACACCTCATGATACTGATGATACAAAAAGAAAAAAAAAAACTATAAACATGTTTTAAGAATTCTAACCATTTTTGCAACAGTTTTTGATGAAGTCACCTTTCTTCATTAGTTTTTTGGAAAAACTTTTTTTAAAAGTTCAGTGCCGGGCAGCCCGGATGGCTCAGCAGTTGAGCACCTGCCTTCAGCCCAGGGCATGATCATGGAGACTCGGGATCGAGTCCCACGTCGGGCTCCCTGCATGGAGCCTGCTTCTCCCTCTGCCTGGGTCTCTGCCTCTCTCTCTGTTTCTGTATCTTTCATGAATAAATAAATAAAATTTTTAAAAATAAAAATAAAAAAATAAAATAAATAAAAGTTTGGTGCCATTCCGTGGTGTTTCAAGTGTCACAGCACCATACTTTGAAGATTTTTAAAGACTAAGACGACATTTGTAAAGTTAGAGAGCCACTCTATAAAGGACCAGGCCGCTCCTCGAACTTCTAACGCATCTTGTCACTAAGTGGCTCCTCGTGAACAATTTGCTCCTCTCGGAGATGCTGTTCTGGCCTTGTAAGTCCATGGTGTGTCTCCGCCTTGGTCCAACAATCCAAAAATCACATGGAAGGACCCACAGAGCACGCCCTGTGCTGCGTCAGAAAGATGCGAGTGTTCGGGGAAACAGCAGCCGGGCCCCAAGCCTCCTGCACTCCAGCTGAGTCCACGGGCCCTGTGACTCCCACACTGTGCAGGTGCTGACAGGAGATGCCAGATGGTCCCTAGGGTGTCCGGTGGGGTCAGGGAAGTGTTCTTCACCAAATGAAGTGGGGCTCAGCCAGGGCGTGGCGGGTCCCTGATGCTGGACAAGGGTGCGGAAAGCACCGGGAGGCAGAGGCAGGGGCAAAGGGCAGAGGCATCGGGTGGTGTAAGGGGGCCGGGCACTCGCAGGCCACCCGCTGGCCAGCAGCCGCCAAACTTCAGAACCAGAGGGAGCCAGGCCCCGAGGGGTTGGCATGGGCCAGATTTTCACATGTTTATATATTTTTTCATCTCTTAGTTGGCTTCACAAGTAAGATGGCAATTTGCTGGCATCATAAAGATACCCGGGGCCTTGTGTACCTTCGCCTCTAAGACGTTCTTATGAGTATCAGGGGAAAGGGCCAAGGACATCAGGAGGACAAAGCGAGCAGCAGCTCTAACAAGGCCCTGGGGCGACCAGAGGCCCCCACCGGGTGCCCCCTCCCCGGGTCGGACCTTTTCTGCCCCGCCTGCCTGTGCCTTCAGGGCTCCCTGCCTTCCGGGCATCACTGCTGGTCTCCGTGCCCCGTGTTCACGCCTGATGGTGCCACGGTCACTGACCTGGGGGGCGGGAGGGGTGCAGGTGGTGGGGGGCCCTCTGTCCCCGTCATGGTGCCCGCCCGCTGGGGTGCACGCCAGGGTGGGATGCTGGGTGCCGGCCGCGGTACCAGGGCAGGTAGGCTGCTAAGCAGAATGCAGGGGTCAAGGTACAGACCCACCTGGACAGACACGTGGGCCTGACATCTCCAGGGTCGGGTCGGGGACCAGCTGCTCGCGGGCCTGCACCTTCCTCTGTCATCTGTGCCAGCCCCAGGGGAGCTCACGGAGTGGCCCTGCTGCTTTGGGTAAGAGCATGTACTTGTATTAGAGGGGGGGGAGGGAGGGAGAGAGAGGGAGGGAGAGGGAGGGAGGAGGGAGAGGGAAGGAGGGGGAAAAGGGAAAGAGGAAGGAAGAGGGAAGGAGAGGGAGGGAGGGGGAAGGAGGGAGAGGGAAGGAGAGGGAGGGGGAGGGAGAGAGGAAAGGGAGGGAGAGAGGAAGGGGAGGGAGTGGGATGGAAGGGGAGGGAGGGGGAGGGAGAGAAGGGGAGGGAGAGAGAGAGAGAGGGAGGGAGAGAGAGGGAGGGGAGGGAGAGAGGAAGGGAGAAGGAGTGGGACAGAGGGGGAGGGAGGGGGAAGGGGAGGGAGTGGCACAGAGGGGGAAGGAGGGGGAGGGAGGGGGAGGGAGAGAGAGGGAGGGAGGGGGAGGGAGAGAGGGAGGGAGGGAGAGGGGATGAGTGGGATGGAGTGGGATGGAGGGGGAGGGAGGGAGAGAGAGGAAGAGGGAGGGAGGGGGATGGAGGGGGAGGGAGTGGATGAGGGGAGGGGAGGGGAGGGAGAGGGAGGGGGGCCGGAGGGGCAGGGGGTTGGGGTGTGTGACCCAGGGCGACAGCGCACCCAGCCCCCGCCCGGCCTCCCCCCTGCATCTTCTGGCCGCCTGGATGGCAGGCCGCCCGGGGAGGGCACGAGGCAGGGCTGCGGGAGAGCCCGGGTGCACCTGCCCCAGGTGGCGGCCCAGGGACCCTTGGCGCGGCACCCTTGTCCCGCTCCCGCTGTCGGGGGGACCACGCAGGAAATCACCGGGTGCCGGGGGTCACCTGCCTGCGGCCCAGGTCGTGACCCCAGGTCCCGGGAGCCCGCTCCCCCCTCCGCCTGTGCCTCGCCTCCCTCCGTGTCTCATCAATCAATAAATGAAATCTTTAAGAAAAGAAAGAGAAGACAAAAGACAGAAACCACCCGCTGAAGTAACCCCGCCTTCCCTCTCCCTCCCCCTCCCTCTCCCTCCCTCCCCCTCCCCCTTCCTCCCCCTCCCCCTCCTCCTTCCTCCCCTCCCCCTCCCCTTCCTCCCTCTCCCTCCCTCTCCTCCTCCCCTCCCTCCCCCTCCCTCCCTCCCCCTCCCTCCCTCTCCCTCCCTCTCCCTCCCCCTCTCCCTCCCTCTTCCTCTCTCTGCCTCTCCCCCTCTCCACTGAAGTGGCTCCTGTTTCCCAGCCCCGGCCAGGCTTTCTCGTCTCATCTGCTGAAATAAAACCTGACGCTTCAGCCTCATAGAGTCACAGACAAACCTCAAGGAGCCCAGCAGGTCCTTGTGTTAAAGGGCGGTCAGTGCCCCTCCTGCACCAGGACCCTTGGGAGGCTTCTGGCCTGGATGGTGGCTTCTGGAAGGGAGACAGAGGGGACCGCCCCGGGGACATACGGCCAGTGTGAGGCCCCTGCAGGGCGGCCCCAGGCGGGGGTGACAGCAGGACCTGGAGAGTCCCCCGCCGGCAGGGTCCCCTGCAGCTGCTGCCCCTGCAGCCGGTGTCAGCTCCGCAGGACCTGGCCCACCCTGCAGCCTGGTGACCTAGAGGTCCGCACCCCGAGTGCCAGCCCCCACTGCTCCTCGAGGGAAGGCCCAGCAGCACTGGGATGAGGAGGGAGCCAGTGATGGATGGACTGCAGCACCTGGGCCCCTCCAGGGGAGCCACACCCCTGCAATCCTGGAGCTGCTCGGAGGCTGCGGACCCGAGGTCACAAGGGAGAGGACCTGGGAAGCCGCGCTGTCCTGGACAGACACGCTCAAGTCCAATATCCAAGAGATATTGCGGTTTTGAGGCGAGATTTAGCGGAGCGGGATTCGCTCTGGGTTTCTCAGGCCCATCCCTCTTCTCCGTAACCACGTGCCCATCGAGTCCTCTACGTTGAGACCCGGACACTCAGGATGATGTTGGGGGGGGGGACAGCGTGGTCCGTGGTCCAGCAGGTCAGGATCCAATGCGGGAACGAGGCCACGTGGGGGTCGTATTGTGAACAAATCCCAGAGAATGGGATGTCGCGTGAAATGAAGTGTGAGCCTGGACCCAAGCGGGCTTTTCACTCAGCAGCATCTTGCTCCCTCTGAAAAGGAGGAAAATGAGTTCATTAAAGAGAATCACTGAAAAGACCCAAAGAACCGAATTTTAAGTCGCTTGCCAGGATAACGCAGGCCAGCACGCCGCGAGCCGGGTGTGGAGAGCGCTGCCTCCCGCTCAGGACGGTCGGTGTGGGGGACTGTGGCCTCTGCCGGTCGCCTGCACCTGAGGGGACAGCTGCTTGCCCCAGCCTCCGCAGGGGCGGGAATGCTGGGGTGCGGGCCTGGCCTTGCCTCTCCAGGCCATGAGGGTGTTTTCCACCCTCTGCAGACGCCCAGGTCAGCAAGTCCCCAGAGTTATAGGATCAGAGCCTCAGTGGTCGTGCATTTTGAAAGGTGCACATCAGGGACAGCGCGGGCGTTAAGTTCCCCAAGGTGAGCCTCCCAGTGACTCCAGGTGCCTCCCTGTCCTCCCAGGCGCTGCTTCAGGGGGATGAGGGTGCCTGTCGCTGACTCCCAGAACCGCCCCCCCTCCATGTGGGGACAGTTATTTGGGGATTTGTACGGATCCGTATGGAAACAAGTGTGTGTGAATGACGCAGGTCGAGCTGCAGGTCCACCAAGGGGACGGGGAGGGGGGGGGTGCATAAGGCTGGGTCCCTTCTCTCCAAACCAAACCAAACCAAGCTGAAATCAACCCCAAAATCAGCACCTATCGTCTTGCCCCAACGCAGTTCCTGACGCCAGCTGCTGGGTTCGCCCCGGGTGTCCCCAGGGCACTGTCTCCAGATCATGGACAGCGGCGTGTCCCCAGGCCTGAACCCAGCTCTGCTGGCGGAGTCTGTCCTGCGCTTCACGCGGATGCCCTGGACCCCGCAGGTTGTGCAGCAGGTGGCCTCGCTCCCACCGGTGGGTCTCTACCTGACGCTGCCCCATGTCCCGGGGGCATCGCGGCTCCGGGGCCACCTGGCTGCAGGACGAGATGACAGCCCAACGCCGCGGACCTCGTCACTGTCCCCAGCCCGGCCCTTGGCCTTTGGGGGAAGGAGAGGGCCCCTTCCTTTCTCCTGTGTGTCCGGTCACTGCAGCGCCCGCGGACAAAGGCTCTGTGATGCCACGTTTCAGTAGGTCCTCAAGCACAGACACCTGCCGCCAACCGCCCCCTGGAGCTGCGGCCAACCTGCTCGGAACCCGCAGCAGAGAACGTGCGTTCACAAGACCTGCCTGAGGCCCAGTGCGCTTCGCCTTGGTTCTTCTTGCATTTTATTCTGAAAACCGACTGACTTGAAACACGACATTTTCTTCCGCTTGTGTCCCGGCCCCGAAGGCTGAAGATGCACGCGTCCGTCTCAAATGACACGCACACGACTGGACACAGAATATTATTCTCTCTTGCTTTTCTTCTACAGAAGCCAGCATTTTCCCCTTTCTAAAGCCCTTTCAATGACCTGATTGTACCTGTTCTTTTCTGCTTTTTCTCTACCTTCCTTTTTGCTTTCTCCTAGCTTCTTTTTTTTTTTTTTTTTTTTTTTTTTTGCCTTTTTCTAGCTTCCTTTTTGCTTTTTTCTGGCTTCTTTTTTGCTTTTTTCTAGCTTCCTTTTTGCTTTTTTCTAGCTTCCTTTTTGCTTCCTCCTAGCTTCTTTGTTGCTTTTTTCTAGCTTCCTTTTTGCTTTTTTTCTAGCTTCTTTTTCGCTTTTTTCTAGTTTCTTTTTTGCTTTCTTCTAGCTTCTTTTTTGCTTTTTTCTACCTTCTTTGTTTATTTTTTCTAGCTCCTTTTTGCTTTTTTCTAGTTTCTTTTTTGCTTTTTTCTAGCTTCTTTTTTGCTTTTTTCCAACCGTCCTTTTTGCTTTTTTTCTAGCTTCCTTTTGGCTTTTTTCTAGTTTCTTTTTTGCTTTTTTCTAGCTCCTTTTTCCTTTTTTCTAGCTTCTTTTTTGCTTTTTTTCTAGCTTCCTTTTTGCTTTTTTCTAGCTTCCTTTTTGCTTTTTTCTACCTTCTTTTTTGCTTTTTTCTACCTTCTTTTTTGCTTCCTCCTAGCTTCTTTTTTGCTTTTTTCTAGCTTCCTTTTTGCTTTTTTCTAGCTTCCTTTTTGCTTTCTTCTAGCTTCCTTTTTGCTTTTTTCTAGCTTCCTTTTTGCTTTTTTTCTGGCTTCTTTTTTGCTTTTTTCTAGCTTCCTTTTTACTTTTTTTCTAGCTCCTTTTTGCTTTTTTCTAGCTTCCTTTTTGCTTTTTTTCTGGCTTCTTTTTTGCTTTTTTCTAGATTCTTTTTTGCTTTTTCACTAAAGCACCTTCTTGAAGCCGAAGTGACCTAGGAGGGCCGCGCATGTCCGGTGTATTCGCGCTCAGGGGTGTAGACGTAGGGAACACTCACCAACCTGTCGCCGCTAACCGTGCTCATGGTCTTCGAGGCCCCTGGAGCATGTGGCTCCGTGGCCCCCGGGGGGTCACAGTGCCCCCAGTCACGCAGCGCGGCCCCCAGGGTACAGCAGGGACAAGTGTCTCCCCCTTGGCCCCCGCAGCTCGAAAGCCCAGATGGAGAACAATAGGAAAAGCTTAAAGTCATGTGTTAAAAAGATGGCCTTCCCTCCCGATGGGGGGAGGAAATCAAGCCAGGAGAGCACACATAGATAGACAAGAAAACATCCTAAATAAGTATAACACATAAAATAAATATAACAAATACCCCAAATAAAATTGCATGCTCTGCCTCTGTCCCTTTTTCGCTGGTTCTAGGTCTTCCTACAGCCTGAGCTGATCTTGGGGAAGGAGCACCGGACCAGGGGAGGGTTCCCCTCAGCTCCTCCCGCTGCTCACACTCTTCCTCTTTGCCAACAATCCATAAAATCTCTTTCTTAAAAGTCAATACTTCACGTGCTTTCAACTCTTTTCAGGTCTGATTGGCTGGACTTGAAAGCCCCGTGTTTGTTTCGGGTCACGTACCACGTACAGTGGCCTGAGGCCTGCGCCACCTGCTACCATGACACTGGTGCTGCTCACGGGGCCCGGGGACACTAAAGCCCCAGGACCCCGGGCTCACCTGACCTGAGGACAATCCCCTTGTGGTCCCCACTTTCCATTCTGCTCTCTCCTCCAGCACGACCGTCATGGGGTCATCTTCGTCAATGTTCCCGGCGGATGAGGCACAGAGATACGACTCTCCTTCAAATATAATCTCTCAAAAAAAAAAAAAATGAACTAGGGGTGGTGGAAGGGGAGGTGGAAGGGGGTGGGGGTGCCTGGGTGATGGGCACTGAGGGGGGCACTTGACGGGATGAGCACTGGGTGTTATTCTATATGTTGGCAAATTGAACACCAATAAAAAATAAATTTATAAGAAAAAAAACCCACAAATAGAATCTCTCAAAAAACAAAAAACAAATATAATCTCTCAAACTGAGACGAGGGGCAAAGCACAGAGAATATCCGTTGTTTTAAATAAATAGACAAAGACCCCAGAAAGAATCCATAAGCATAAAAGGTATGGAAACTCTACTAAAGGACTTAATCACTTTTTTTTTTTTTAATGTAAACTGCTGCAGGCTCCACTTTTAAGAAGAACATTTCAAAATTATGCGTTTTTTATTACTATCTCTCTGTTGATATTTTATTTTTTTATCTGTGCAGCATTTACATGTAAATCGAGGTCAGCCTTCCCATTAGCCTGTTAGCCTACCTTCTGTTCACCCAAAGGTCTGTAAGTTTTTTGCATGTCTGAGGAACACAGCCCCGCCCCCCTTGTGCAAATCCTGTCACGCCCTTTGCTTTTACTATGGACCTATGTCAGTGTCTGGTCTCCGGAACTGTGAGAATTCCAGAGGCCTTTAACTTTTATTAAAACAGGCAAAAGCAAAACTAGTGCTCTGGTTTGTTGGGCGGTCTGCGGGGAGTGGTTGTGCAAGGAGCCGCTGTGCGGGGAGTTGTGCAGGGAGCTGTTGTTCAGGGACCTATTGTGCAAAGAGCTGCTGTGTGGGGACCTATTGTGCGAGGAGCTGTTGTGCGTGGAGCTGTTGTGCGTGGAGCTGTTGTGCGTGGAGCTGTTGTGCAGGGAGCTGTTGTGCAGGGAACTGCTGTGCGAGGAGCTGCTGTGCGGGGACCTATTGTGCGAGGAGCTGTTGTGCGAGGAGCTGTTATGCGTGGAGCTGTTGTGCAGGGAGCTGCTGTGCAGGGAGTTGCTGTGCGGGACCTATTGTGTGAGGAGCTGTTGTGCGTGGAGCTGTTGTGCAGGGAGCTGTTGTGCGAGGAGCTACTGTGCGGGGATCTATTGTGAGCGGAGCTGTTGTGCGTGGAGCTGTTGTGCAGAGAACTGCTGTGCAAGGAGCTGCTGTGCGGGGACCTATTGTGCGAGGAGCTGTTGTGGATGGAGCTGCTGTGCGTGGAGCTGTTGTGCAGGGAGCTGCAGTGCGAGGAGCTGCTGTGCGGGGACCTATTGTGCAAGGAGCTGTTGTGCAGGGAGCTGTTGTGCGTGGAGCTGTTGTGCAGGGAGCTGTTGTGTGAGGAGCTGCTGTGCGTGGAGCTGCTGTGCGTGGAGCTGTTGTGCAGGGAGCTGAGTGCGAGGAGCTGCTGTGCGGGGACCTATTGTGCAAGGAGCTGTTGTGCGAGGAGCTGTTGTGCGTGGAGCTGTTGTGCAGGGAGCTGTTGTGTGAGGAGCTGCTGTGCGTGGAGCTGCTGTGCAGGGAACTGCTGGGCGGGACCTATTGTGCGAGGAGCTGTTGTGCAGAGAGCTGTTGTGCGAGGAGCTGCTGTGCGTGGAGCTGTTGTGCAGGCAGCTGTTGTGCAGGGAACTGCTGTGTGAGGAGCTGCTGTGCGGGGACCTATTGTGTGAGGAGCTGTTGTGCGTGGACTGTTGTGCAAGGAGCTGTTGTGCGTGAAGCTGTTGTGCAGGGAGCTGTTGTGCAAGGAGCTACTGTGCGGGGACCTATTGTGCGAGAGGCTGTTGTGCACGGAGCTGTTGTGCAGGGAGCTGCTGTGCAGGGAGCTGCTGTGCGGGACCTATTGTGTGAGGAGCTGTTGTGTGTGGAGCTGTTGTGCAGGGAACTGCTGTGGGAGGAGCTGCTGTGAGGGACCTATTGTGCGAGGAGCTGTTGTGCAAGGAGCTGCTGTGCATGGAGCTGTTGTGCAGGGAGCTGCAGTGCGAGGAGCTGCTGTGCAAGGAGCTGCTGTGCGTGGAGCTGCTGTGCGTGGAGCTGCTGTGCAGGGAACTGGTGTGCAGGGAACTGCTGGGCGGGACCTATTGTGTGAGGAGCTGTTGTGTGTGAAGCTGTTGTGCAGGGAACTGCTGTGCGAGGAGCTGCTGTGCGGGGACCTATTGTGCGAGGAGCTGTTGTGCAGGGAGCTGTTGTGCGAGGAGCTGCTGTGCGTGGAGCTGTTGTGCAGGCAGCTGTTGTGCAGGGAACTGCCGTGTGAGGAGCTGCTGTGCGGGGACCTATTGTGCGAGGAGCTGTTGTGCGTGGACTGTTGTGCGAGGAGCTGTTGTGCGTGAAGCTGTTGTGCAGGGAGCTGTTGTGCGAGGAGCTACTGTGCGGGGACCTATTGTGCGCGGAGCTGTTGTGCGAGGAGCTGTTGTGCGTGGAGCTGTTGTGCAAGGAGCTGCTGTGCACGGAGCTGCTCTGCGTGGAGCTGTTGTGCAGGGAGCTCTTGTGCAAGGAGCTGCTGTGCGTGGAGCTGCTGTGCAGGGAACTGCTGGGCGGGACCTATTGTGTGAGGAGCTGTTGTGTGTGGAGCTGTTGTGCAGGGAACTGCGGTGCGAGGAGCTGCTGTGCGGGGACCTATTGTACAAGGAGCTGTTGTGCAGGGAGCTGTTGTGCAGGGAGCTGCTGTGCAGGGAGCCACTGTGTGGGACCTATTGTGTGAGGGGCTGTTGTGCGTGGAGCTGTTGTGCAGGGAGCTGTTGTGCGAGGAGCTGTTGTGCGTTGAGCTGTTGTGCTGGGAGCTGTTGTGCGAGGAGCTGTTGCACTAGGAGCTGTTGTGCGTGGAGCTGCTGTGCAGAAAGCTGCTGTGTGGGAAGCTGCTCTGTGAGCACCTATTGTGTGAGGAGCTGTGCAGGAAGCTGTTGTGCGTGGAGCTGTCTTGCGGGGACCTATTTTGCGAGGAGCTGTTTTGGGGGATTGTGCAGGGACCTGTTGTTCAAGGACCTGTTGTGCAGGGAGCTGCTGTGCGGGGAGCTGTTGTGCAGGGACCTATTTTGCAAGGAACTGTTTTGGGGGATTGTGCGGGGACCTGTTGTGCGAGGAGCTGTTGTCGTGGAGCTGTTGTGCAGGGAGTGCTGTGCAGGGTGCTGCTCTGCGGGACCTTTTATGTTAGGAGCTGTTGTGCAGGGAGCTGTAGTTTGAGGAGCTGCTGTGTGTGGAGCTGTCGTGCAGGGAGCTGTTGTGCAAGGAGCTACTGTGCTGGGACCTATTGTGCGAGGAGCTATTGTGCAAGGAGCTGTTGTGCAGGGAGCTGTTGTGTGAGGAGGTGCTGTGCGGGGACCTATTGTGCGCAGAGCTGTTGTTTGTGGAGCTGTTGTTCAGGGAGCTGCTGTGCAGAGAGCTGCTGTGCGGGACCTATTGTGTGAGGAGCTGTTGTGTGTGGAGCTGTTGTGCAGGGAGCTGCTGTGCGGGGACCTATTGTGCGAGGAGCTGTTGTGCGTGGAGCTGTTGTGCAGGGAGCTGCTGTGCAGGGAACTGTTGTGCAGGGAGCTGCTGTGCAGAGTGCTGCTGTGCGGGACCTATTGTGTGACGAGCTGTTGTGTGTGGAGCTGTTGTGCGTGGAGCTGTTGTGCAGGGAGCTGCTGTGCAGGGTGCTGCTGTGCGGGACCTATTGTGTGAGGAGCTGTTGTTTGTGGAGCTGTTGTGCAGGGAGCTGCTGTGCAGGGAGCTACTGTGCCAGACCTATTGTGTGAGGGGCTGTTGTGAGTGGAGCTGTTGTGCAGGGAGCTATCGTGCGAGGAGCTGTTGCACTAGAAGCTGTTGTGCGTGGAGCTGCTGTGCAGGGAGCTGCTGTGTGGGAAGCTGCTCTGCGAGCCCCTTTGTATGAGGAGCTGTGCAGGAAGCTGTTGTGCGTGGAGCTGTTGTGCAGGGAGCTGCTGTGGGGGGAGCGGTTGTGCAGGGACCTGTTGTGCAGGGAGCTGTTGTGCGGGGACCTATTTTGCGAGGAGCTGTTTTGGAGGATTGTGCGGGGACCTGTTCTGCGAGGAGCTTTTGTGTGAGGCACTGTTGTGCAAGGAGCTGTTGTGTGGGGACCTATTGTGCAAGGAGCTGTTGCTAGTGGAGCTGCTCTGTGGGAAGCTGCTGTGCAGGGAGCTGTTGCCTGTGGAGCTGTTTTGCGGGGACCTACTGTGTGAGGAGCTGTTGTGCGTGGAGCTGTTTTGCTGGGAGCTGTTGTGCGGGGACCTATGGTGCAAGGAGCTGCTGTGCGGGAACTGTTTGCAGGGAGCTGTTTGGGGGGAGCTGTGTGCGGGGAGCTCTTGCAGAGGTCAGTGCGGAGGCCCAAGCTCCTTCCGTGGAAGCTGCTGGCCCTCAGTGGGTGTCTGCAGGAGTCCGGCCCGGACTGAATTCAGCTCCTGCCACCAGCAGCGGGATGTGTCCTGGCCGTGGGAGAGCCCAGGTGTTTGGGGTCTGTGAGCACCCGGCCGTGCTGCGCTGCACCGAGCGGCGGGACAGGTCCAGGTACCCAGGCCTGCGGTTGGAAGGGGGACCCCGAGCTCCTCTAGGCTGGGATGCTCCCTCAGCGTCAGGACGGTCACTAGATGGCAGCCCGACTCAGTTCTTGGAAAACGCAGTTCTGCGGGGATCCTCTTGGGGCTGCTGCTTGTTCACACACTCCCAGGCCAACAGCCCCAGGAAAGGACACCTCTGCGGGTCTGAAATATCCCTTTCATCTAACTGCCAGATGCATGTGTTGTGTTTGACGGCCTCCAGCGGGGCCAGGGTGGGGGCACGAGGTGCAGCGGCTGCAGGGTCAAGGGGGCATCTGCCAGGAGCTCCAGGGCTTGTGGGGACTGGGACTCAGAAGCACCGGGCACTACCTGAGGTCACAGGACTCAGGACCCCCGTGTGGTTGTGCTTCTCTCGGCTCCCAGGCAGCTCCCTTTGAAGCGGCCTTTCGGTGTCTGGGCTGAGATGATGTCCTCCTGAAGATAACATCTTTACTAATCGGTCCTACGATGGTTAAGCTTCCAGGGGATTGACCTTTTATATCATAAACACGGGGATGTAACTAATGATAGTCTAGTCGTTGCATAAATGCATCGTGCAGGGCAGCGGCACCCTTCCCTGTTCCTTGCACGTACAGTGTCTGTCGGGCGTGCCTGGGTCGGTCCCCAGGGCTACGGCGGTCACACGACGGATGCTTCATTGATGCCCGTTACCCTGACTGGAAAGAGATCATTCGTTGTGACGCCGAATGATCCACCCCAAAAATATTAGTCCGTTTCTGCTAAAGGGGGTGTCCAGTTAAATGGGACAAAGAATCAGAGACTCGAGTTTTTAATGTACTTTCATAAGGTCACACCATCTGGGGAGGCGGATCCAAGTACAGAAACGAGTCTTCTTTCCGGCATCCCACCGATGGTCCCTTGCTCTGCTCCGGGTCGTCGGCCGGGACCCCAGTGAGCAGCTTTCCACCTAATTCCTCCCTCTTTCCTCCGGATCCACCAAACTGAGTCACGAACTCATGCCCAACCTACTCCACAAGCTTCTTGAACCCACCCCGGTGTAGTCAGCCCCGTTTCCGACCTTCAGTTGAAGCCTTTATGGTGGCCTCGTGTGACCAGGTTGCTCTCCGCTCGCAGCCAGGGGCCACCGCGGGTCCACGCAGCGCAGCCGGCTGTGACCTGGGTGCACGTGGGAGTCAGCGGGAGCTGTCCACACCGCACGGCTTCAGCCCGGATGGTTTGGGGGACCTGCAGGCCCTCCTGACGCAGCGACCAGGTCTCCGTGTTACCCCAACGTGTGACTGTGCTAGAGCCTGAGCGTGCACAGCCCTCGGCCCCTTTGTGTAATCAAAAATTAAAATGAAAGAAAAACGAAGAGAAGGTGACACTAGTGGGTCCCTTCGCTGTAGAGCTGCAGCTCGAGGCCCTTGCAGTCGCTTTGCTTGCTCAACGCCCCTCCCACACCGAGTCTGTTGTCCCTCTCCGGGCCAAGCAAGACGCAAGCAGACAGTGAAGTCTCATCCCGAGAGCATCATGGAGGCCCAAACTACACAAACAAAAACAAAACCTGGACAGAAACCAGAAGCCTCGTGGCTGGGCCCCCGGGATCCCTGGGTTTTCCCGCCTGGATCCTGCTGGGTTGCTGCTGAGAGACCATCTCGGAGCAGGGGGTGGGGGGTGTCTCAGCCTCCCCCGGTGCAGGTGGGGTCACTGGGCTGTAGAAGCACATGGCAAGGAGGAAGTCACATTACGGGCAAGGAGGTGACAAGACCGTGCTCCAGGTCATCAGGTGGGAAAGGCCTAGACCCAACGCCCGCAGGACACCAGATGGGGCTTTGGGCACCGAGGCCGTTGGTGGGGGACCAGGGCCCTCTGGGGGCTAATTGGCTTTCTGCCGAGGAAAAGGAGACTCTGTGCTTCCTTCAGATGGGAGATGACTTTACAGCTTGAGGCGAGGCGCTCAGGCTTCTGTGGGCAGCTCCCTCCTTGCTTAGCCCATTTCAGGGGACATCTGCAGATCCGTCGGAGGGAAAGGCCTGAAGCCCACAACTGGCAAGAGTTGGGATCTCAACAGGGCAGGAGGCTGGTGGGCAGGGCCTGTCGGGAGGAGGTCAACCCCAGGGGAGCATCAGGGCTTCTCGCCGCGTGATCGTCAGTCCTGGACACGCATGAAACAGGCCAAAGCAAAGCAAAGCAAGAAACGTGAACCAAGAGCCCCCTGAGCAATCCGAACACAAGAATAGGCAGGGTTTAGCCGACCCTCCGCCTCTCTGGGGGCGATAAGAACAGATTCCCAGCAGACATAACACGCAGGCCTGCGAAGAATTATTTCAATTATTTCAAGTCGAGGGAGGGAAACGCAACTTGGAGACTCGGGGGACACAGGCCTGCACAGCATGAGCTGCAAGCACCTACTGAATAGGTTATTACGGTGCGAGACGCAGTCCCCGTGAAGCAGGAGTCGAGATTGCTCAGAGGGAGGCAAAGATATCAAGAGATAAAATAATCTGAAATATAAGTTAAAAAGCATGGAACGACATAATGTCCCCTAATGAATTTCATAAGCAAGATAAATTAAAAAGAAAACACTTTAACAACTGATAAAACTTATCAGATGATATTTAAATGCCACTCTTTCGATTTTTTAAATACTCGCATAAAAGGTAGAAACATTGAAATATTATATTGTCTATGTATTTATACCATGAGAAAAAATAGGCATAAGACAGCAATCCCCCTACCCTCTCTCCTAACTCCCCACATTTTTTTCATTCCTTTGAGTTTCTTATCATTTTGTGATCCCACAAATGTGAGAGGTTGTCTCATGCTGCTTGGCTGCTCCCTCATATTTAATTGCAAACGATGTGCTTTAGTAACCTTGTCAGCTAGTGGCCTTCGTTTATTTTTCTTTCTTTTTTTTTTTTTGCCAGAGTCCTTTCCTACGGGGTCCTTTGGACGAGAGGTTTTTGGTTTCCCCATTAGCAGGTGAGCTCCTGCACCGTGAGACTTTGCTTGAGATGAACCTTCAGATAGACGTGTTGGGGTACGGGTTTTAGGTGAGAAACTCAAGCGTACAAGACATAGCCCATTTTCATACTTTGTGAACAATAGGCTAAAATTCTAAAAATCTATTTTCGTATGATTAGGTTTAACTGCATTTTTGGCACACACATAATATAATTATGCAGTTGATAAAAAATACTGCAACAGGCTATTGCACCCAGAAGGAAGGCTATGCTTTCCTTCTTGCTTCCTCTTGCCGCACAGAAGGAACCATTATTCTGAATTTTGTGTTTGTCCTTCCTCTATTTTCCCCTATATTTTTTATTTTGTTTTATATATATATAAATTATATATATAAATATAAATTTATATATATAAATAAATTTATATTTATATATAAATATATTTTATAATATACACTTTATATATAATATATTATATATATAATTTAATATTTTATATATAATATATATTTATCATAAATATATGATAAATAAAATTTATAATTATATTATATATAAAATATGTATATTCATATTTTATATATTTATATAATACATATATAAATATATAAATATATAAATATAAATAAATGAATATAAAAATATAAATATATAATTTATATATAACATAAATATATAATATTATAACATATGATATATAATACTATAATATGATAATATCTATATATGATAATATAAAATAATATATATTCAATAATAATATAAATAATATATAAATAATATATAATATTATAATATATTATTATATTATAAGATAATATATATTGAATGATAACATTATATAATATTATATATTTAATAATGTATAAAATATAAGTATATAATTTATATATAATATAAATATATAATAATATAATATATAATATTATAATATAATATTTTTATATAATAATGTAAATAAACTATATATTTATATATAATTTTATATTTTTATATAAAATATATAATTTTATATTTTTATATAAGATATTTATTATAAAATATATATTATATATAAGCTATATTTATTTATTTTATATAAATAAATTATATATTTATATTTTTATATATTATTAAACAAATTAAGATATATTTATATATTTATTTATATATAAATATATAATTTATCAAGTATTTGAAATTTATATAAGTAGTATAACATGTGAGTTCCAATAAATTTTTGGCCAATGTGATGTTTGTGAGGTTCATAGACATTGATAAATACAGCTGCAGCTTATTCATGTTTATCCTAGAATATTCCACTGTATGAATATCACGGATGCAGCACAGAGTTCCCCACTGTCGTGACCCGTGTAGTTGGCACCTAGATTTTCCCCTCACACAGTATTATCACACAAGCACCTTGATATGAGTGCACAGCCGTACTTTCTAGGTAATTTTCCAACTAAGGACGTCTCTAGAGAAATGCTGGGTCATAGAGTAAGGCCACTTTGCCATGTGTTGCGAACTGTCTAGTGTATAGCCTGGTCAAGGGTATAGACATGTCTTCACTGCTTCCTACTTCTACTAACCCTGGCTGCTTTTAGAACTCCCGTTTCTTTTCGAGCTAGCAGGTGTCGGGAGGCAAGCCAAGTGGGACCCTGGCTGGAGTGGGGAGGACTGGCTTTAATCAGTAATGTACTATCACGATGGGCAAGAGGTTCCATCTAGTTTGAACCGAATCCAACCTCAGTTTGTGCAGAGGTGGGCGGGCATTGTAAAAGCAGGATGAAGGGACAGAGAGGCAACACGTGGCAAAGTGGCCTTACTCTATAACCCAGCATTTCTCTAGAGATGTCCTTAGTTGGATAGGGCCTTAGCTGAGTAGGGCCTCAGTAGAGTTGGGGAAACGGAGCATCACAGAAAGAGCTGGAAGGACAGGTTGGTCCATGGGAACTCCCTCTGCTGGCTCCTGGGGCCCGTCAAAGTTAGGCCCCTTCCCTCCCTCCAAGACTGAGACATGGGGGACCATGGGCATGGCACGTGCTGGCTTGAAGGGTAGCAAATTCTGTGGGCAGACTTGAGTTTCCTCAGGCAGCCAGTCACTTTCAGGGGGGCTGGGTCACTTAGGACTGTGGCCTTGAGCTAGGGAAATTAGGTTGGAATAAGGAACCGAGCTCATTTTGGAGCGAAAACACAAGATCCCAGATTTCTGCTCGTCCCCTGTGCGACCCGGGGCGGTTCACGTGAGCCCTCTGCGCTTCAGATTTGTCGGGAATGTCAGACGCCCTTCACGGCTCACCGAGTTGCTGCAAAGGTCAAGTGCGGTAGATATTTTACAAAAGGAAATCATCGACATAAAAATATGTCCAGCGGCCATAGATTATTGGTTTTTTTATAACTACAAACAGGCCATCGTGGGATAAAGAGTTGGAGAAGAACAAGGAAGAAAAAGTGCTGGATTTGACGAATAAAGCCTGTTTACATCTAATACAATTGTGATCGACTTTATTGGGCAATGATTTTTCTCCTCCCTCACCTTCAGTCTACAGTTCACATCTTTAAATTGCATATAATTTATATTTCTGCCAGATTCCCAGCTGGGTCAGATTCTAGGCCCATGTTAATAAATATAAGTGACATTCTTTGGCATTTACGACTGGAAGCTTCAACCTAATTTCATGATCATATGGCTCGATGCCTTCCTCCCAGCAGCCTATGGGCCTTGACGGTGCAGCACGTGCGAGGAAGATTTCACCTGTGAGTCCCCCCACGACAGCTGGGACCCCAGGTAGATTAGCTGGTAGACTTTAGAGCCAACACTGTGCATGTCTCCATCCCTCCCCGGGGAAGGCAGGTGGCCAACTACGCAGGATTTTTCTCTCACAAGAAGACTTTTGTCTTAAATGATTTATTTTGACCAATGACGCGAGCAATCACTAGGACTACCTCTCCTACCCACCGGCAACAAGACAAAGAGAAAATGTTACGGGATCCCCCGTTCCCTTCATAATAATTCAGTAATTTACTAAGTGCCAACAACTGAACCAAGAGCTTTACTCATTTTAATCCTGACGTAGGTACCGCTATGAGGTCTGATGAAGGTCACGCAGATAGTGGGTGGTAGAGACACATTTTAAAGGATGGTCTACATGAATCCCAAATCCAATTTCTCCCACATTCCTCTTTGTTATCTCTTTTGTTTGGCAGCCCCAGGAAATGTTTTTGGAAAACGTGATTTCAGTGGCTGCCTGGCACTCTCTTCCCGAAGCCCTCCAAATTTCCCAGCTGAGACCACTTAGTTCCCACCTGCAAACTCGGTCCCCTCCCAGCAGCTGGGAGCCTCGCTTTTAAAAGCTCTAGGCCGATGACTGATTTTCAGCATTTCATCTTGCTCGTCCTGCTGGGCTTCTGTACCTCGGCAATCTTAATTACTGAGTCGACAAGGTTCCTTTCCCTTTGTCCCATTAATTGGTGCCTAAATCCTGATACTGTTCTCTGTTCTCACCAAAACTTCTGAGGCCTTATGTCTTTTTTTTTTTTTTTTTTAAGCTTTCATCACTTCTTGATGCCTGTTCATTTTCTCCGGATTTCTATGGTACCTAAAGCTTGTCAGTCGGGACTGCTACAGGTACGTTTTGTCACCTGGCTCACACTCATCCTATCTGCCATGCTAGACTTCCCGACACGGCCTGCCCGCACACCTGCATCATTCCTGTCACATTCCCTGAATCCCATGCTTAACCAGAGAAACTCTATCGTCCCCATCGTCCTCTGCCAACTTAGTCTGCAAGACTTTGTTTCCATCCCAGGGTCTATCACTCTTATCTTTAGCCCACTTACCAGAGACCGCATTCCCCTTCTGATGGTACGTCTTTATTCAGCATGCTTCCATTTGTCTCTTTAGTGACGGTTTCTACCCAAAGTCACCAATTCTTAATATTTTGACACATTTACTTTCTCTTGCTCTCCAATTGGGTATATACATATTTTTTTAAACCTTTTTATAGTAGGTGGTGGCCATCTTGCCCTTTGGCACCAATTGACTTCAATATGTATTTTCCAAAAACAAGCATAATGAATCTCTTGCATAAATACATTACTGTTATCAAATTCAGGAATTTTGACATTGATATTTTTTTTTATCTAACCTGCAATCCATATCCAACTTCAACGATCATTCCAAAAATGTCCTTCATAGCAATTTTTTTCTGATATAGAAACTGCGTCAGGTGTTCTCAAGATCACCCTCAGGCTTGATGATTCTAGAAATCCTCACAGGATGCATAAAAGCGCTTCTATTCATGGTTATGTTTTATTACACTGAAAGGTTACTGATTAAAATTAGCAAAAGGAAAAGGCACAGGGGACAAACTCTAGGAGAAATCAAACGCAAGCTCCTCAGCGTCTCCTCCCATTGGAGTCATGTAGCGACTCACTTACCTACGACAGACATTAACACATGAAAAGTGTGGCCAACCACTGATGTCCACCTACGGTTGGGCGTCCAGGGTCTTACTGGCAGCCAGTCACGCGAACACACACCATGTGCTAGACTGACCTCAGCGGCTCAGACTCCACTCTCCCATCCCTGTGCCCAACACACAGGTAAAAATAGGCACACACCATAAATCACCTTCTCAGCTTACGCTTATTTGGTCAAATGGTTGGAGTGTGGACCAAGACCCAGGGACGCAAAAATATCCTTATTGTGCAGAGTGTTTCAAAATGTCAGAGATTACTTCCCAAGAACCAACCAACTACCAATCCTCAAGACAGAACTTTCTTTGGAATGTGCGGTGTGTGAGGAATCAGGCCTGCAGAGTGAATCCCTTCCAACCTCAGGAACCAACCCAGTGTCTTAGGTGACATTTAGCTACATTTATCAATTAGTCTTTTTAACATAGAACAGTTCTTCAGACTTTTGTCTTTCATGTCTTTTAAAGACTGTGGACTAATTATGTTAGAGAACTGTCCTCAAATTGGGTTTGGGGACGCCTGGATGGCTCAGTGGTTGAGCATCTGCCTTGGGCTCAGAGCGTGACCCCGGGGTCCCGGGATGGAGTCCCACATCAGGTCCCTGCATGGAGCCTGCTTCTCCCTCTGCCTGTGTCTCTGCCTCTCTCATGAATAAATAAATAAAATCTTTAAACAAAAAATTGGGTTTGTTTGAGGATTCCTCATGATTAGATTCTCAGGATGCATTTTTGGCTGGAATGCCGTAAAAGTAACCTCCATGTGTGTGTGTGTGTGTGTGTGTGTGTGTGTGTGTGTTATGTAGGCTACTGGAATGAATCTGCATTAATAGAGTTCAGGCTTCAGGGCAAGGGCAGTCCACCATGATGCAGCCATATTCCCAGATCTCCTCACATGACAAAACTTGGCCTCTTGCTAAGCCAGTCGGTATTTTAGATCATCTGTGTCCATTACCTTAATATGCAATTCCTAGACCAAATTTCACAGAAAGGGCTTTTGTGAAGGTTGTATCCATTACCTAGGGCGACCATATGATTTATTATCCAAAGTGGGGAGACTTTGAGATATGTAACAGGAGAAACATTAATAATCCTGGGACAAGTTAGGTATGAAATGTGATGCATGCTCACCCCATCCATATCAAGGCCTTGGCTGGACATGAATAGTAGTAGTTGACATTAAGTCACTTAGGTTAAAGGTAAACTTTTTTTTTTTTAAGATTTATTTATTTATTTATTTATTTATTTATTTATTTATTTATTTATTTTAGACATAGAGAGAGAGAGAGAGAGACAGAGGCAGACACCCAGGCAGAGGGAGAAGCAGGCTCCATGCCGGGAGCCCGATGTGGGACTCAATCCTGGGACTCCAGGATCGCGCTCCGGGCCAAAAGCGGGCACTAAACTGCTGAGCCACCCAGGGATCCCCTAAAGGTAAGCTTCTTGGTGGCAAAAACCAAGTCACATTCATCTTTAGTTCTTCCTGTTGAAAAAAACATTTCACATTTTTGGGGGGCTCAATATGTTGTGATCAGTTCATCTGTGTGCTGGGCATATAGGAAGATTTGTGAGAACTAAATGATGGGATGTTTTCTGAGAAATGAGTAAAATGCATGTCAAATAGAAAAGAGTGTTGCAAAGGTCGTATACAGAAAGTTAATTGGAGTTGTGCTGGTGTGTGCCTTCGAATCTCCGTAATTAAATTCAATTTTCTACAACAAATACTATTATCAGTCCTCATTACTACACAGACATAGGATGAGTATAATACAAGTGCCTGCAACAAGCATGTAAAACAAGCTAAGAAGCAATCACAACCTCAAAGGTAGCATTTAATTATTGACCTTCTGGAAAGAAGACTGTATGGAGCTTTTCACATTTTTCAGGAAATGAAAAAAAAAAAAAGAACAATCCTTTACGTACTGCTCACACTGGGCAGGCTCTGCTTTAAGTACTTTACCATCATCAACCCTCAGAGGTAGACATTTTTATTCTCTTTTTATATATATTCGTGAGGGAACTGAGGCACAAAGAAATCAATTTGCTTTGAAATCATAAAACGACTTGGTGGTAGAGCTAGACGTCTGTCCAGGTCGTGTGGCCCCAGTGGCCACGTGCTACCAACCATAGTGTATCCTACCTTCCCAACTATCACACGCCAAGACTTCGATTTCACTTTACCTTTATAAGGCCGAAAATACGCATTATTATATTTTAAACTGTACCCTCATTACTGCCACCAACCTGGGTGACCTACTGATTTATTGTGTCTTTACAACATAGGATTTGTAAATATTTTTAAACCTTCTCCTTTTTTTGGTACAGAAAAGAATAACGAGTGGACCCCTCTTTCACATTTTCAAAAGCGCGTGGGGTCAACGTTATACTTTGCCTGTTATTGTTCCTCATTTTAGTTTCCACAATACTGCTAACCACAGATGACTCAAAGCGTTTGGAATTCTTATTTCCTACTTCCACACCTACGATGTCATCTCCAGTGCTACCTTTACTCAAATTCCTACAAGTCCCTGATTTCCCCTGTGGAATTGATACTACTTATTTGGTTTTGGAAACGTTAATCAATAATTACGACCATTAAATTATATCGAAGCTTGCATGTTCATTCCCAAAAGATAGTTCATACCATGCAATAGAGGAAGAAAATATGGTGATTGTACAATCCCCGTGACTCTTGGTCTAGAAACCATTCTTATTTATTTTTAATGCTTCAAAGAGAGAATAGGAACTGATCTGCCAAAACTAGAATAAGCTCAATGACTTATGATTGGATGACATCAAAATTCACCATTTTTTGCCCAGTGAATGTAGAAGTCACCCCATGAAGCTGCCTCCCAGTCAGGTTTCCAGAGCTGGCCTGTAGCCTGCTCAGACCCTTCTATGTCCAGCTGTGTGATAAGACCAGCACTTGACGGGATGAGCACTGGGTGTTATTCTATATGTTGGCAAATTGAACACCAATAAAAATAAATTTATAAAAAAAAAAAAGACCAGAAGAACCCTTGCCTTCTTGGGCATCCACCGCCATACCACAGCAGAGATCTCTAAAGATAGGTTAAAATACAGATATTTACAGTCAGTAGAACGCAAGTCTTTTGACTTTTTTCCTTAAGGCTACTGTCTCATTGTATTTAAAAGAATCCAAGAAGACCTCGCTCTGAAAAGGCAGCTTCATCTAATTCTGACAAGCCTAATGTGCCATCTTTGCAAAGGCTGTGGTTATCAGGTACCTATCTACCTGCACACAACACACTTGTTGTTATCATAGCGGCAAGCCATCCTATGTTGGAGTGGTGCTTATTGTTGAGTTAAATGATCTTAAATATCACTAGTGAGAAGGCTGGTAAAACAGTCGTTTTGATGTTTGAATCCAGATCCTGTGTGCTTCTGAAAATTTTATTTCAATTTATGTTTAATTCACACTTAGCCGGTGGGAAAGTCGAAAACGACATAAAGGCAAAAAAAATCATATATCAAAGGTACTTTTATTTATTTAAAATTTAATTTATTTATTCATAAGAGACACAGAGAGAGAGAGAGAGAGAGAGGCAGAGACACAGGCAGAGGGAGAAGCAGGCTCTACGCAGGGAGCCTGATACGGGATTTGAACCTGGGACTCTGGGATCACGTCCTGGGCCAAAGGTGGCGCTCAACCGCTGAGCCACCCGGGCATCCCTCAAAGGTACTCTTAAAAAAAGATAATAGAAAGCAAATATATTTTAAGCACAAATAATATTTTCTGAGTATACGACATTCAGATGACTTATATTCAGATCATTGAAAAAGCTCATTGTATTGATTTTGAATGACGACAGTAATTTGTGGAGGTCCTAATTAGATGGTTCACATCCAGGATTTTTGAAGCACGTGAAGGGCATTCTAAAGTCACCGAGGAAAAAAATAAAAATAAAAATAAAAATAAAAATAAAAAAAATAAAATAAAATAAATAAAATAAATAAAATAATAAAATAAAATAAAATAATAAAATAAATAAAATAAAATAAAATAAAATAAAATAAAATAAAATAAAATAAAATAAAATAAAATACAGTCACCGAGGCCTGTGTTTTACACCATGGACTTTGACCACACATCTAGGCAGGGGTTTCCCACCCTGCACTCCTACGTGTGAGTGAGAGTGCTCTGCTCTTTTCTCAAACTTGGCCACGGTGGAGCCAACTGGAGAGCTGTAACACTTACCTTTACTTGGGTCCCATTCCCATGAGGCCTACAGTTAGGCCTGGATATCAGGACCATTTTCGATCATCCTAGGGTCTTCTAAGGTACTACTGGAGTTGGGAATAGCCAGCCTGTAAGGAATTCTCAGAAGACAGAAGCAGGTGGGCATTTGATGGGCAGGCGACTTTCATGTGCAGGTCAGCTTGCTTCTTCTAGCGCGTGACCTCGGCCAGTGTGCTGATGACCCTCAAATACACACCCCAGCCTCAGCCACCTTCTAAACCATAAGCGACAGTTACAAATTTACGAAACGAAACCCCTTCTAGCCCTCTCTTCTCTGTGACTGGACCCACCATTTGACTGAGATTCCCAAGCCAGACCCCAAGGAGCAATTCTTGATGCGCTTCTCTGTTTCCTCTGATCCAACATAAATTAGGTCTTAAGTTACTTGAATTCTACTTCTGTAACATTTCTCAAATATATTTCCTTTTCGTTTCAGTTCTTTATTGCTGTGAAATCACACCAAAATCCCATGGCTCAAAGCCACCACCGTTTATGTGCCCAGGGCTCCGCAACCTGGGGGGGGGAGGGGTCCTCAGGAAGGGCCCACCTTGTCCCATGAGGGGTCAGCTGGGACCGTTCATGTAGACGCATTCAACTGTGAGCTCGGCGGAGGTGGAGGGTCCACAACGGCTTCACTCACAGACCTGGCACCTCTGCCGAGAGAACAGGAAAGGCTGGACGTCACTTTGGCCACGCCGTGGTTCTGTAGGGAAGCTGGGTCACCTCGCATGGCGGCCTGGGGTTCCAAACACACAGAAGGAGCAACCAGGGCCCTCAGTGCCTAGAACTTCACCTGGGGAGGGGTCCCTTGTGCCGCATGTGATGATCAAAACAAGTCACGCGGCTTCCACACACTACAGGGACATAAATCGATGCCACCTGTGGATGCCCGAGACGTGGGGGGAGAAGGCATGATAATCCACCACACCTCATTCCCACCGTTCTGGTCAAGCACTCATCTCTTCTTTTCTTTCTCCATCTTGATAACAAGTTGTTATATTAATACCTTACCCTTAAAAACCATGATCTGGACCTTCCTTAGTTCTCCACATTCACCTCTTTTTTTTTTAATTTTAATTTTTTTAATTTTTTATTTTTATTTATGATAGGCACACAGTGAGAGAGAGAGAGGCAGAGACATAGGCAGAGGGAGAAGCAGGCTCCATGCACTGGGAGCCCGACGTGGGATTCGATCCCGGGTCTCCAGGATCGCGCCCTGGGCCAAAGGCAGGCGCTAAACCACTGCGCCACCCAGGGATCCCCACATTCACCTCTTGATCTTCTCCTTTTCTATTTTCTCCAGTAACATTTGGTCACCCTTTAATTTCTTGCACCTTTTCTTTTGAACTTTTGCCTATTTTACAGGCTCTTCTTTCTGGCCATGAGACCATCGCTATGGTACTCGGCTAGACCATTTTCCCATTCAGGATTTGCTTTACTCCATCAAAAATATTCCCTGACTACTACCCATATGACATAGTTGCCTCTCCGAAATAGTCATGCCATTGCAGAGAAATCCTCATGCTTCAACAATAATGCTTTTACCACTACCCTGAAATCATTAGATTTTCTTCCACTTCTCAATTCCTGGGCTTTGCCTGGATCACTTAGAATCTTCAGATTCCAAACCACCACTGTATTTCTATACAATGTCTTCTTCAAAACCCTGTACTTGGCCCTTAAGTTGATGTATTCAGTCAGTAGCAGTGTCATCCATTTCCGTTAAAGGAAACTATAAACCATTGTAATTATCCTTCAAGTCTCTTTCCTTTTCAGTTATTCATTTATTTGTATTTTTGAATTTTTCCTTCGTATTCTAAGAAATGTATTTTTACCCAGCTAAGTTTCCAGCAGGTGCCATTCTTTTTCAATTTTAAATCCTAAGGTTTAAAAGTCATTTCTGGCTGCATGATATATATATATATATCATTATCTATTATATATATATAGCTTTAGTTTTATTTTATTGTTAGTTGTCTTTATTTTTCTTCATTTATCTAGAGTAGTCATCACATTTTTTGATTTGTCATATTAGGTTCCCCCTACAAGTTGGTGAATCCATTTAAAAAGATAATAATTGCTTAACCTATTCTATGGGTTCTTCAGCAAATGTGCAGTCTAATTTCCGAGGTGTCTTTCACAGTTTTAATCTTGTGGCCAGTAGAAAAAAAAAACAACAACAGTGATCTTTGTTCGATGGACCAACATGTAATGAATAAAAAAAAATGGGAGATTCACTCCCCAAGGCATGAAATGCAGGGATTAATAATCTAAAACTTTTCTCAGTATAACTGAGGCCAGTTGCAAATGAGAGTGGGCCTCTCCACCTGTAGGACCACATGCAGTTCAAGGCCGGAATGCATTAAACCTAACCCACAGCTCCCCGCAGGTGCACAGAGAACCCACACACAGCAGGTTGGGAGGTGTATCCTCCTCCGCTTGCTCGTCAGGTGTCACAAATATTCACCAGCCAAGGCCACTCTGATAGCTGCAGAAATGGCAGGTATCGCTTTCGAGGCTCTCCCATTAGTCTGGACAGCAAAGCTCCTCGGCCGCCGCCTTCAAAGAAATTACGACTTCCAGTGTACGTGCGACATTAACAAATTGATTTTTATTTGCGGAGTCCTTGCAGCAAAGTTGAGCATCGCAGGGATTGGCAGACCCTTCGGGACTCCATCCTCCCCCTCCGCCCCTAGGCCCGGTGTAAGCCAGAAGGACTCAGCGAATGGGCAATGTTTGCACAACTGGGGTAAACTGAGATACCCTAATAAATATGTACATTTATATGGGGAAGAATATTTTTTCTTGATTTATCATTTTCAAAACACAAATGGTTATTTGTGTTCTCAAAAAATGGTTATTTCTATGTCTTTTTAATTAGAAGATTATGCCAGGATACTAAGAAGTAAAGCAATTAAATCTCTCCTCCTGTAATATTGATCAAATTCATGTTAATGTCTGTTAATCATCATAAGACAATTCTCTGCTGTACTCACATGCTTTAGTTAAAGACAAAATGAATTGGATTCACACAGCACCATATAAAAAGATGCAATTCTCTAGGTCTTTTTGAAATGCAAATTCTTTGCAAATAAAAGCAGTGAAAAAAAAAAATAAAAAGAGTCACTTCAATGATCCTGTACAATAAAGCTCTCAACTTCTATAAAAAAAACACAAGGGAAAAATATATCTATGCTTTTATTTTCTTTTGATACAAGATGGTAGTGAAACGGTTGAAAGAATAAAGTAGGCATTAAATTTAAATAATTTCAGGTTAATACCAATATTTAAGTTGGAAAACAACCTCAGCACTATCTAGCATGTTTTTTTGTTTTTTTGTTTTTTTGGTTTTTTGGTTTTTTGGTTTTGGGGGGGGGGTTGTTGTTGTTTGTTTTGTTTTTTGTTTTTTTGTATTGTTTTGTTTTATTTTACAAAAAATGAGGCAACCCAACCTACCAGCTAAGAGCGCAACCTGTGAAGCACCTGCTTTCAACATTCCTGTCCTGCTCAACCCCTTGCTTGTTGCAAAGGGACCTCAGGGACTCCTTGGACTCTCTGGATTCCTGCTGCGGTTCCTCTTCTCTGAAATATGGAAGACAAGCACCTATCTTATACACTGTTATGAGGAATAAATGGTTTAACACGAGGAAAACACTTAGAAGGGGGGCCTGGCACGTAGCAAATACTGGGTAAGAGTGCATTTTTCCTCTGCCGTCCCGTCCTCCGTGACATGCAGAACCTGTGATTGATGCTGTTACGGATATTCCCCAAGTGTCTAGAGCAGCAAACACGGCAGCTACTCAATCAATTGTGTTTGCTAAATGAACGAATGTGCTCGTGATTCCTGTTCTTAATATGTATGACAAGATGATAATGACATTTTTTTCCCAACATGGAATATATTGCTATGGAAATCAGTTATTCATGACTATACAGGGCTTGGCCCTATCTAGCGGAATCACTTCCTAATACGTGAATCCTGTGGCCAGATAATTTACTATAAATGATTTTAAGTACAAGCTCCCTGTAGTAAAATGTTATCCCACTACTATTGTGACTAAATTGATAGGTTCGTGTTTCCTTATGTATATCCATCTTCAAATATTGTATTATAGGCTGCAGATGTTTTTATTAAAATATTATTGAGCAGGCCACAGTGAGAAATAATTAACTTATGTGTGTTTACTAATCCATTTTATATTAAAAGTCACAGTTATATTGCTAGTTATTATATAAAAAGAATTATTTTCCACATGTTTCATGACATTTCAACTGTTCGTTAAAATTTTATTTTAGGTTTGGTTAGACATTTTAAAAATATATATTTTATTTTATTTTTTTAAAGATTTTATTTGTTTTATTTTATTCATGAGAGAAGCAGAGACACAGGCAGAGGGAGAAGCAGGCTCCATGCAGGGACCCCGACGCAAGACTCAATCCCGGGATCCCGGGGTCACGCCCTGGGCCAAAAGCAGGTGCTAAACCGCTGAGCCACCCAGGGATCCCTAAAAAATATTTATTTTAAATATGTATAATTTCCCAAAACTGTATATATGTGTACTTTATTGCAAATCATGATAAAATGCAAAATACTAACGAAGAAAATGAAAAACTATGGCCTTACTTCAATCAATTTAGAATATATATAATTGCATTTTTATAGAACTGAGATCATTCCCTATCTTCAGCTATAAAGATAGCAAAAAAGAAACCTTTAAAACAATTACAAAGAATCACCAAAAACGAAAACAAATTTCATTTAAAATTCAACAACATGGAAATTTTTGTAGATCTTTTTTGGCTTTTTTAAAACATTAATCAACATGTTGACTATTATTTTGACCTATACGTATGTAAGCAGAACTTATGTAAAGATAGATTATTTTTGAGTTATCATAGTCTTTTATGTAGAATAGAAAAGGTTCTTACTTTGATTAATTAATATAATTGATATTAATGACTATTTCATCATTTAAAAAAAGGATGAACCATAAATTTATAAACCTTACAGGTTGTATGTTGTCTAAACAACCAAAAAAAATTTTAAAAATGTAATTCATGGGACGCCAGGGGGAAAGCCAGCACTGGGGCTGAGAATCCCAATTCTTGGACTTCGTTGGCCAAAGAGGGAAAAAGCAACAAGGAGTCTTTGGCCTCTGCAGTCGCTGTTCCAGTGATTCCGGTGGTGGCTACATGTGGCCTCTAAGGTGCTTTCACTGTGATTTTGAGTTCAGCTCCTTAATTCCATGCATTGTCACGGATTATCAAGTAAGCATCAGGGACTGTTACCAATAACCAAGAAGACTCGGCGGAAAGTCTGTAAAAATATTGCAGATCTGTGTCTGGGAGAAGGTGGGGTTGGAACCCGGGAACTAGAGGGTACAGACCCAGGCGGCTCATGGGGACAGTTCCGAGGCAACGACACTAGGCGCCCTGAGCAGCACATGTGACAAGTGCACGCGGGTCGGGCCTCTCCACCAGCTCAGCCTCCCTCGGTCAAGGCGGCGTCTACAGGGTCATGAAGCAGGTGCCGGACCTCTAACTCAGCCACATGTCACCACCCGGTCACCATGTCCCCCGGGCACGCAGCACAGACCAGGCATCCGACAGACAGGGTGACAGGCCTGGAAGCTGAGGGACCAGATGCCCCGTGAGTGTGAGGGCACAGAGTTGAGCAGGGTCCTGGCTGTGACTGGTCCCGGGGGGCTGCTGGGGGACCACTGGGCCTCCTGGGAGACAACTGGGTCTGCAGGGAGCCACTGGGCCTGAAGGGGGGACCACTGGGCCTAAGGGGGGCACTGGGCCTGCGGGGGGACCACTGGGCCTGCTAGGAAACCTCCAGGCCCTGTGGGGGGACCACTAGGCTCAAAGGGGGCCACTGGGCATTGCTGGGGGACCACCAGGCAGGGCCTGTGCACAGCTGTCCCCTGAAGGGGTCACACGTACAACGGTCACAGTCAGAGGAGTCTGACCATTTGTTGCAAAAATCTTCCATGGGGACGGGGATGTGAGCAGACCTTCTCGCTGCTGTAGACTCGAGTCCTGAGGTCCCCTCAGCTGGGGCCACCTCCCTGGGGGCTGCTGGCTGCACTGACTATGGGCGCCCCAGGGCCTGCTTGACCCGAGGGACTCCACCTTGACCCAAGGGACTCCGCCTTGACCCGAGGGACTCCACCTTGACCTGAGGGACTCCGCCTTGACCTGAAGGACTCCATCCTGACCCTAGGGACTCCACCTTGACCCGAGGGACTCCACCTTGACCCTAGAGACTCCACCTTGACCTAAGGGACTCCACCTGGACCCTAGAGACTCCATCTTGACCCGAAGCACTCCACCCTGACCCTAGGGACTCCACCCTGACCCTAGGGACTCCACCTTGACCCTAGAGATTCCACCTTGACCTGAGGGACTCCACCTTGACCCTAGAGACTCCACCTTGACCTGAAGGACTCCACCCTGACCCGAGGGACTCCACCTTGACCCAAGAGACTCTGCCTTGACCTGAAGGACTCCACCCTGACCCTAGGGACTCCACCTTGACCCTAGGGACTCCACCTTGACCTGAAGGACTCCACCCTGACCCTAGGGACTCCACCCTGAACCTAGGGACTCCTCCTTGACCCTAGGGACTCCACCCTGACCCGAGGGACTCCACCTTGCTCTCCACAACCTTCACTGTCCCACACGTATCTCACTTCCCACATTTCCTTAGGAGCAAAGTGTTCAAAAGCAGATTACCACTGATGGCTTAGCCATATTTGTAATCAAATTTTCAAGGACACACATCAGCTTCAAAGGCAAAACAAAAATCACCATTTTTTCCCTTTGATTACTATACCAAAATGTGTGATCAGAGTCATGACTAAATTGAGAATTTTGCTTCTATTCCTGCTATAATGGAGATTTTTTTCTAATTCGTGAAGTTTGATTATTTAATTGCCATAAAATTTTACTCAGTTTAATCAAATGTAAAACATTAAAATCAACATTTCTTTCCTTAAATAGACAGTCAGAAATCAGCAACTAGAAGGGCCCTGTGAAGTTATCTAGCTCAGTGTTTTCCAAAATGGGCTCACCAAAATTACTACGGGAGTGTGATGCTTTTGCCCGGACCTCTGCACTGGAGATTCTGATTCAGTAGAGCTGGGATATGGCACAAAAATCAGATTAGGTCCAAGGGTTTCAGGTGATTTGATAATAAGCCACATTTGGAAAACACAGATTTGGTCCAATAGCATGGGAGAAAAGTATTAGCTTTAAAATTAAAGTCCTATATGTATTGTGGGTTTCCAAGTGATTAAGACTTGGTCCACATATTAAATGTCCCCTCCCTTTTTTTTTGAGGGGTTCACAAGACCATGAGCATTTTGTAAATTTTAAGACTGTGATTTTATTTTTGAAAAAAATAAAAAAACACCTTAAGTCACTTATCCAACATCACAAAGTATCTTGACGATCTTGGGATCACATAAAATAATTTGTTTAAAAAAATACTTGCTTTATGATACATTTTTGAAAAAAGTATTTTAGATATTAATTTTAATTAAGAGAATTATTTTTTGAAACAAATTTAGATGCAGATTTTTCTATATATTTATTTTTATAAAATATCAAATTTATCTTTTAGACAAATATTAGCTTCTGTTTTCTATTCACAAATTTTATTTCAATCACTGAACTAAATATTGCATTTATTCTTGAAGCCATTAGGGAAGTAATATTCTCATATTCTAGCAACAAAGCTATGATTTATATGCAGTTTGCAAAAATAGCTGAAGCAGTATTGAAAGACAAAATGATGCTATTCAGTAGTGAATTTGGTCTTTACAGGTCCAGATTGAGGGGTTTCTACCAAGGAATTTTGATGTCTTTCCGTGGAAGAAAAGGATATGCCAAAAGAAAGAAGAAAAATAGAGAAAGGGCTAGAGTCTTGAAGGATACAAAGGAGAATATTAGACAAATTTCCAAGATACATGAAACTCTGACAAGCCTCAATACACTTTTAAGACAGTTTGCCAAGGAATATGTTATAAACACAAGTCACCAACCACTTCCTCTGACTTTTACATTAGACTTCTGTAGCTCTTATGGTATTTTCCCATTGGCATAGGCAATAACATATATATTTTTTTGAAATATGCTACTCTGTAAAGTCGTGCTCTAAAAGCATGTAGGGTTCAGGAAAGGTGTCCTCAGAATGTGCCATTTTGGCACATGGATTATTTTGAACTAAGGGCAATCAACACCCTGTGGGCTTAAGAGAAATTTTTGCTCTTCCCTCAATTACACAGAAGAATCTAAACTGGCGGTATTTCCAGAATAAGGGTTCTTAGTGACGATAAATTTTATCTGAGTGAACCATCCCTGTGGCAGGACAGACATCTAGCTACCAAGTCTCTGCTCTTCTTATCGTCCGTGAAGTGCCTTCCTTTCCTCTGAAGTCCCAGCCCCCTACCCTCTTCTGTTTATTCAGATGACATATACACCTCATTTTGCTCGATTGTCTTTGGAATTTCCATGTCTGTCGGATTCCTCCTAAGTATGATCTTAAATTTGACCTTCTCCGGTTAATCTGTCTCATATCAATTTGAATCTGAGTCCAGCTAGAAGAACTTATGAAAGAACAGGAATTCTGCTCCATGATAAAGAGTGACCCCCAAAGCACAGATTTATCTTTATTTTATAATGCCAGTCATCTTTAATTTCTATGAATCCTTCCATTTTTCTACATCTATTTAATGTCAAATAATGGACATTGATGGGAGTTAAAAACTGGTGGGGAATTTTGGTCAAATATTCAGATATTTCCTTTCCATTATTCCAAATATATGTAGTATTTTTGAAAGATTCTTGTGACTTTTTTTCCATGTGTCGTTCAAATGTTCAACATTATTCAAACACCTTCCCTTCCCCTATAAAGTAAGCATCCCAATAATATAATGGCCAAGTGCTTATCTATGAAACAAGTTTTCAGAAATAGCTCCAATGTGCATATAACCAGAAGATTGTCTGTGACCATTCCTAAAAATGGTTAGTTCAAGCTTTCAGGTTTTACTCACAAAGACAGATTTTTCAGGTCCTAAAACATGTCGAGGTAGGACCCACGCTCTGAAAGTTCTGTGAAGCAGAGCCCAGGAGACAGGGTTTATTATTAGGTGGCAATTAAAATGGAAATGTTGTTTTCTCAGTCTGCTTTATGCATTTCTGGTGTCTTCATATAATTCAATTTCCATAAATCAATTGGAATCAATAACTCTTTGTAATCATAAAGAAGGAGAAAACTGCCATAAATTTTAAGACATGTTGTTAGATTGTTCATGCTTTTGCATTTTGTTAACACTATTAAAATATATATGCAGCGATTTAGTGAGTGGTATAAAATTTTATTGCTGATAAGTTTTAAATATAGAGACTGGATACACACAGTCAACTCCTTACTCTTCTAAATTCTCAGAGACATAATCAAAGAAGGAAAACAGACTTCAAAGAGCCTGTAAAACTAAGCAAGGGTATAATGAACAAATTTCATGTGTTTAGAAAGTCCTTCAAGTGTAGGAAAGACGAGACCATCACAGCTACAGAATAATTCTCAGTGCAGCTGGGAAATGGCAGGAGATCTTTGAAACCCCAAGTTTGAAGCAACAGCAAATACTGAGGATGAAGACGGGGCTCATGTGAGTCAACTAGAGAAAATTCGGAATCCTGCAAGGGACCTCAAGATGTACAGTGGACGCCAAAGCTAGGAGAAGATCCAGCCTGTCTTACCTATGCAGGGAACACGAACTACGAGAGGGATCCCATTGTGGAAAGGCTCAGGGTCTCCTGGTCTGACGCTGTTGGACCAGCCTCTCCCCCCTTTGTCCTACTGTGCTGTGTCCACTCCTAGAACCTATTCTTTCATTACGCATGTAATGAAGAAAGGTCAGAAAAGAGCTTGACAGAAGAGAAAGGAGCAATGATTTGAATCAATATAGGTAACAAGTAGCTGGGAAAGGGAGGAAAACAAGCTGGTAGGAAAGTGGGAGAAGGTCATATGGTTCCGGCACAAAAGAACCAAGACTGGGGGATGTGAAACAGTTGGCGACAAGGAGCTTTTAAAAATGTTAGCATTATGACTTGCACCTCCCTTTTAAGGTATTTTTGCGGTATGGGAACAAAAAGTACAGTATCTTTTTAAAAAATTAAATTTTAGCTATTAAATTCTCCAACTCAAATTAGATATTGTTTACAACTTTGAACTCTGTAGGTAATAACCTCCCTTTCGAGCGGTAATCCGTGATTTTGTACTTTAACGTGCGTTCCAGATAAACACCGTTGATTCCAAGGAGCGTGTAACATCTGAATCGCTAACACTGGAGGGAAGCGGGAACCCTTTAACCGAGAGGCATAGTGTGTACTTGAAAGGTGCCCCAAACACACAGAGATCCCTGGAGATTTGCTGACTTCAAAGATGAAAGTAAGAGGATGATCTCCTTGGAGAGGGATGCTTTCATCTGAGAATGAAACATACCGGCTCTGATGCGAAGTTGCTTCAGGAGATGTTCGTTTTGAGTACCTGTTGGACTGTTTAGTGACAGCCCAGGTCAGTGTTCAAGTTCAAACCCCAGCTAAGGTACGCCATTCAACGGTTGACAAAATGAGGCTTTGGGACTCAAAAAAACATGAACGAAACCCAGAATAATCAGGAATTAACATACAATGTTGAACATCACTTCCATTCTCAGGAGCCGCGTGGTCTTAATTCTAGCTGGTGGCTAAATAAATTAGGCCTGAGGGAAAAAGAAATGTATGTGGATCAAATGGCAAATATGGAGCAGGACTGACTTTAGAAATTTAGACCTAAGGCTCAAGGGCAAATCAACAATAGAGAAGGATCCAGTGAGTAGGAAAAGAGCGAAAATGCACCAAATATATGAATAAGATAAAATGGCATGAAAGTACAGAATCCAAAGTGCAAAAATAAAATGGACTTAAATATAAATATATCAGGGTCACCTGGGAGGCTCAGTGGTTGAGCGTCTGCCTTCAGCCAAGGGCGTGATCCTGGGGTCCTGGAATCGAGTCCCGCATCAGGCTCCTTGCATGGAGCCTGCTTCTCCCTCTGCCTGTGTCTCTGTCTCTTTCTCTCTGTGACTCTCATGAATAAATAAATAAACTCTTAAAAATATGTATATATGTGTGATAAGAATAAATCTAAAAGGGAAATAAATCTATGGAAAAGAAATAGAACTAAAAGATACCCCTAAAACATAATAAACATGAGAAGTGAACCAACCTATAAAAACTTACATTAACATGACTTTAGCGTTCTGTATCCTGCAGTAACATGCCTTTATTAAAACTAGGAAAGTTTTCTTTAGTAAGACGGAGTTGCAAATAACTTTAGATATGCTTCAGGAACTTCGTGAAAATTCATTTATCCAAATGAGAAACTACTCAACTACTATTTGCTAAAATCCACAGGTTACTTGAAAATTGCACTGGAAAAGTGAGATGTTTCAAAACATTTCTTTAATATTTATGAGGTCAAGTGACATGCAGCATATTTGAACTATGCAAATAAAAATCTTTTAAGTGCACAGGATATGTCCACAAATATTTACCATCTTACATGGAACTGTCACAAAAATTTATTATATATTGATTGATTGTATATTGGTTTTATATTGATTTTATATATTTTAGTCCTAAAGCAAATCTCTACTAATTTTTAATCAGTAACATAGAGACCTAGTTCCCTAACCCATTGCAATTAAATGCAAGACCATTAAACACAACAATAACACCTGGAAACAGTTGAACAGAGCAGCTACTTTGAGGACTTTGAAAACTCAATAACAAGCAGATTTGGGAAGAAAACCAGGATTTGAAGTGCCACCAAATTAGTGATAAGTTTAGCTTTTTTTTTTTTTTTCCTGATATCTTCACACCACTTAGCCCAGAATAGAGCCATAGTTCCAGGTAGGGCTCTGCAGAATAAGTAAATAGAGCCCCCATTCGTGGGTGGAAAAACAAAAAGGGGATCCACAGGGAAGTACAAAATACCACGGTGGTGGAAAACCAAAGGCAAAAGGAAATTAAATTTCCTTACTCCCTACAGCCCTTTGGCAAGTCCGGGAAACAGGCAGAGTGAGGCTCCTCGAGGATCGCAGCTGCCTGGATGTTCATGCTGCGCTGAGGCAGCAAGTGCAATCCTAGCCCGACCCCCAGGAGCCCGTGAGTCTGCTTTAACATCTAAAAATCCCTTTGGAAACTCCCTTTATCTCTAAACCCCCAAGATACGTGTTGGCGATCATCCCCCAAGCACTTGATCCACTGATACACATCAGAAGGGTCTCATGGCTAAGATTTTATTTGACAGTAATCATGACCTTTCCCAACAACAGCTGGCCCCCTCAAGGACCTGGAGACCCCATTTCCAAAGCTTAAGGTCTCCCTGACCCCCTTCCCAACTTGGACGTATATAATCAGCACCCCCCTCACGACTCCAGGGCAGCTCTTTCTCCCTTGGTCCAGTCCTGGTGCTTTCATAAAGCCACCTTTTTGCACCGAAATGTCTCAAGGCTTCTTTGTTGGCTGTTGGCTCCGAACCCCACCATCTTTCCTAGATCACCACTGAGACGGACAGGAGGAAGGCCTTGGGAGAATTAGGAGTACACGAGTTCCTGGACTTCAGGTGCATAGATCTGATGGACTTAAAGACTGTGAGAACGGAGTCCAGAAGTGGACAGCCACCCAGATTTCAGATTAGGCACTGGGTGACTATGCGTGAAGGACAGACGCAAAGAGAGCTACGGGTGTCTTGAAAACCGAAAGACCTCAGGTCAACAGTCTAAACTCCAAAGTGAGGCAAACTCAATGCAAAGCAAGCAGGAGGGAAAAAAATAAAAATAAGAGCAGAAATCAATGAAGCTGAAAATGGACAAACAATACACAGCATAATTGAAATCAGAAGCTGACTCTGTGAAAAGATCGAGCAAATTGATAAACCACTAATAAAACTGACCAAGAGGTCACAGCACGGAACATCCAGAAGAAAGTAGGAAAAAATCTATGAAGTCTGACATCCAGTGGAGGAAAATTCGTTGACCCATAAATAATAATGAACGTGGCTAGTGCAAACTATGAATTTATATAACCATTTTTGAGAAGTTTAGGAAAAATGTGCACACGTAAAGCAGTCGATAATTTCATTTCTATATATGCACATAGAGTGAAATAAAAAGATATGCAAAACATCGCAGTGTGAGAGAAAAACCAGATGGAAACAACACAAATATTAATCATGACTGCTCTAGAAGAACGTAGAGTGCTGTACTTGCTTAACGGAGTAATGCAGCATTGAAATAAATGAACTCGGGCTACATACAACATGGATTAATCTCACAAAAAATGTTGAGAGAAAAAAGCAATTTCCCATGGATTCAAACGCCGTAATTCTATTTCTACAACCTTTCAGAATCAGATATTAGTTCTCAAAGTTCACTGCATTAAAATGTCTCAGGATCCTTCTTTAAAAATATAATACACACCGTGTTTTAAAAATACATGACTGTTTTCAGATGCAAAACTCAATTGCCAAAATTATGAATATAGGCACGTAAACAACGGCATGTACTTATGTGCATGTGCCACACACTCACACTCATACCCATATATATATATGTATACATATATACCTCAAACTGAACACACAAAAAAATCAGCAAATTCAGAGTATTTCAAAACTTAGAAGCAAGGGAAAGGCATGGACATATTAATTATAGATAAATAAATTAGATGATATATAAAAAAGTGTGTATTTATACATATATGCCTTTTACATGTTTATGCCATGATTTTTTATATATATATATAAATAAATAATATATCTGGTTGTATATTATATATAATAGGGGATTATATAATAAATATATAATATATTAATTATATTTAATATATAATATATATTATATTAATTTATATATAAATTTATTATATATATATATATATATAATACCAGAAGGTAATAATAAATCACTAAGTAGAGAAGCAATAATCCATACATAAACTTTTTCGATCAAAAGGAGTCAACAATCAGACAAAAATGCAACTTTTTCTAGATGCGCTTTGGTGACCCGTTTTTCAAAGGTAAAAGGACCTGATTCCAGGATGGCATAAAGCTTCTCGGCGTGGCATGTTGGAAGCGGGGAAGGCTGTGAGTGTGGGAGCAGGGGGGTGGATCGCTCTGTGTTTGCTGCTCAATCTTGCTGGGACTCTAAAGCCGCTCTAGAAAAATAAAGCATATTCAACAAACAATGGGAAATTAAGAAAAACAACTTTTCTGTTGCCTCAACTAAACAGTGCATTGGAACACCAATGAATAAAATCTAAATCTCCTAGTGATAATCACATACATCCTATAAACTCAGCGGCACTGAAACATATTCCCAGCTATGTAAAAAACTAGGGATCCTTTTACCCTATGAGAATTATCCATGAATTTGGCTCTTCTTTTAAGTAATATCATCTAAAGAGGTTAACGTTTATTTGGGAGAGAAGCTTAGACTGACGTGTGGCAAAGGCAGAGAATGACTGCTAGGGACCCTGCTTCAGCGGGCACTTGCTGACAGTAAAACAAAACGCCTGCGGATTTAGCCTCCTTTAAGGCTGTATGGCCACCGGCTGTAGCTACTGGCCTCGTTCCTTCCACTAAGCGTCCTCCTGGCCGGTGTACAAAACATCTTCCTTGGGCGAAGTCCTAGTGAATAATCGTTCACTCCTCTCTTTACATATTCATGGATGCTTTACTGCCCCTTGGAATTCGTGCTCCCAGGAAACTACCCACCTGTTGTTCTATGCTTCAACCGAGCAATATATATAGTCTCCAAACACTACAAAACTCATCACCAGATTGTGCAAAACGGTATAGTACCTAAATGCTTCAGTGGTAGAGAAGGCTTTTCTGTTCTTCAGAAGCTTTTCCTTTTTTTTTTTTTTCTTTAGAAAACGATATATTAGAAGAAAATATATGTGGACGTTAGGCTTCGTTAGGCTTGCTACAGTGGACGCTCCAGATGAGGAAGGCACATTTTTATAGCAGTGATTGGTATAGATGAACTTGGAAAACATTTCCCAGCAGTTGCCATGGCATCTGACATTACATAGAAGACAAGTAAATTGTAATTAGCAAACCAGAACCCGTTTCCAGTTTTTATATTATTTTCTAATAAAATTGTATAATTGAACTTCTTTATCTGCTGGCTTTAAGATTGCTTCCCAATAAAATAAATAAATAAATAAATAAATAAATAAATAAATAAATAAATAAATATTGCTTCCCTATAGACAATATTAGATGATGCACGTTTCATCATCTAATTTATTATTACATTATTTTGACCCAATCAATATTCATATCTGATATTTCATTTCTTGACTCTAATTCTCTTAGTTGACTAAGATAGTGAATTTGTTTAAAATCTCATTTAGCACCAAGAATATTTGCTGATGGAATCATTTAATCAAAAGCACATTTAAAACTAAATTGCCTAAATTATAAGAATAATTAAGCACACTGGAGAATGTAGCCTAGATTAAGCTTAAATGAAGACCCACTTCTCTGCATATTCATGAATTTATGTTTTTCCTATTGGAAAAAATGAAAACTAGTGATTTTTAATCAAGACATTATGTCAATTCAGGATGTGACTATTTTTGCTTGGGTATATATTTTAAGTTTAAAAATCAGGAAACTGTCGTATTAAATACAATAAAATTAAATGTTATTCTATTATAAGGACAAGCAAAGGAGAGATCCTGGCTTAAGAATTCCAACTACAGGAAAAAAAGAATGAGGATAGGTAATAGATAATAGATAATGGATAGATAATAGATAATAGATAGATAATAGATAGATAGATAGATAGAAAAAGAAAACCATTAATCAAGATATCCAAGTAGGAACTTCCCTAGATGAAAATAAAATGGAGCAGCACATAAACCATATACTAAGAACAACACTTCTTCATTCATCTTTGTTGTTGTTAATAAGATATGAAATTATAAGAATCCACGATAGATAAGACATATTAATTATAGTTGCTTCATTGCCTCAAAGAAATCAACAGAAAATGTTAGAAGGAAAATGAAAGGGGCCCTTGGGTGGCTCAGTGGGTTAACCATTGGGACTCTTGATTTCTGCTCAGATCGTGATCTCAGTGTCATGGGATCCAGCCCCAAATAAAGCCCCACATCAGGCTCTGTGCTCAGTGCTGAGTCTACTTGAGATTCTCGCTCCCTCTGCCCCTGCTGCGTGTGCTCCCTCTGTTATAAATAAATAAATAAATAAATAAATAAATAAATAAATAAATAGCTATCTTTTTAAAAAATGAAGTGAAATGAGCAATGTTGGGATGAGTTAAAGCTATGAGAAAATGAGAGGAAGGAAAGAAATCTGGTTTTGAAAGCTGGTAGCCAACGGCTAGACTATAATGGTATTACTGAGTATTAAATAAATTCACAAAATGTCAACCATAACTAGATCACATGATCCATGTCTGTAATAGGAATAAAGAAAACATGAGCACTAGGAATCATGCCTGAACATGAAACGAAGACAAGGACGCCACATCAGAAAAACAACCAAGCATCCCCCTCTCTAGGTTTACTTGAGTCAAGGCTACTTCTCTACCATGACAACCCTAATCCTCCATTTGCCTCCTGCCTCCTACAAAAAAACAAAGATGCCTTATCATTACATCTCCCCTGCATTCTAACCGAACCCAAATTAGATCCAAACAGAGCACAGGATGCTGAAAAGGCTTATTGTCTAGTAATCAGTGTGAAATATACAGCAGGTTATCACCAGGTGGTGTTGGGAGCTTGAGACATAGACCCCGGATCTGATGATGGGTGGCACCATTGTCCCTTTGTAGTCCTGACAATCCCAAGGAACGGGGCTCCCCAGGGTACTGGACAGCCACCTGGCAACCCCATGTGGGCAACTGCACCATGTGCCCTGGCCAGGCCTTAAACCGGAACTATACAAAGCACCTTACTTATTCATTCTGTTCCTTGGGGCAACCCTATTAGCTAGGTGTTCATATTTCTCCATACAAAAGATTCATCTGGGTCTTAGGCCAAGCACATTCCCAAGGTCAGGGAGTGGACTCATGATGTAACCTCAGTAAATGTAGGCAATATAATTATTATCTCTATAGATATACTTTCTACAAAGAAGGCGGGCCACAAAAATAATTAATTAATTAATTAGTTAAAATTTTTTTAAAAAGGCAAGCCACGCAGATAATAACTGAAGTTAAAACTGAAAACAAACACATAGCTTCATCCAAATTCTTCATTACAAAAGTGAAAAAAAAAAGACGTAAGAAATTTGTTTCCTAGTGTCTGAGAAAGGTAGATAATGAGCACCTTGTCTAAAGATGTCAACTTTATAGTATTTACGTGATAAAATTTCTAGAAGCAGATGAGCATTTTAAGAAAGATTCAGGATATTAGATAATTAAACTGGAGTTAACAGTTCGCTATGTGACTGCATCTCACCCAAAACTCCTGGCAAGGGCATGACCTGTCTGTTGTAATCCTGAAGCCCGCTGAGTGCCAAGCACATAGTCCATGATCAGCAAACGTGCTCAATGAACAACAAACGAAATACCTGAGTAAGATAGCTCACCGTTAGAGTTCTGTGGTAGAGACACCAGCAGGTAACGGTGAATTATTTTCTGGTACCAATGTCTTTCCCTTTTCATTACAGGTATTCCAAAGTCATATGTTAATTGATTTTCTTAACAGAGCAAGTCATTAGATGCACACATTGCATCGGCAACGGAACCAAAGACGTTATTTTCGTTTTGTTTTTAAATCCTGACAGAGCATCAACTGGAGACAACTGTAAAAATAGAAAAAAGTGGCCTCCATTTATGTATGTATTTATTTAATATATTTGTTTATTTATTTTTTAAGGTATCATTTATTCATGAGAGACACACAGAGAGAGACAGAGATGCAGGCAGAGGGAGAAGTAGGCTCCCTATGGGGAGCCCAAAGTAGGTCTCGATCCCAGGACCCTGGGGTCATGCCCTGAGCTGAAGGCAGACGATCAACCGCTGAGCCACCCGACATCCCATTATGATATTTTCAACACTGCTCTGCAAATATTCATAAGCAAAGTAACTTTTTTTTTTAAGATATCAAGGAGATTACTAACTCTGGCAGTTATTCTGAAAGAAATACTATGAAATCTGAAAGACTGCTACAAAGCTGTAAATTTATCCGTAACATGTTAAACAACAAAAAATTATCTCTTTTGTATTGTCTTTTATTCAGAATAAGTAATGGAAACTTCGGGAAGATTGCCATATTATACAAGACAGCGTAAAAATTAAAATAGCTGAAACATGCACGTAGCATTTCATCCAGGTACCAAGATGCCATCCTCATAGAAATAGTCATTGCATTGTGCTAGGAATATCCTAATTACATGTATTATTAAATTCTGTTCATCACATTTTAACAAATATCATAACTACACTAGAATGGAGCCATGGAAGTGTTCAGAGCAGTGTTCAATTGGTAAAGATGTCATATAAGAAATGGTTGAAGGCGCAACTGGTACATTTAGAGGAAAAAAAATGCTCATGAGAACATGCCTTAGGTGTGAACCTGTTCTAGGTTTATTTGTAACTCAAAAAAAAACCAAAAAACAAAATTAACTCCAGTAGAATGCAATCATCAAGATGTGCAGTTTTGTTTCAATAATAAAAGATAAATCCTGTTTTAAATTAATTTTAAAGAGTCTGGCTTGGTCTGGCTTCACAGATCACTAGATTTTCGCCTTCCAGGCATTTCAACCAAAGGTGACCCATGACTGGAAAAGGATTTTTGCCTGAAGGGGAAGGTTTGGAGGAAGCTTCTCTAAAGTCACCGCAGTCTGAGGGTTTGCAAATCAGTGAGAAGGTTTACCAAACATAAGGAAGGAGGAGCTCTGCTTGGTCACAATTCCTCATAAGGAACACATTTTCCTTTGAAAATATTTAGTGATTTTAGGATTTTTATTGGTGTTTAAAGGATGCATTTTTTTTCAATTAGGAAATTTAGGAAACTGTTATGGGAAAACATTACAGAAAATCCGGAGAGACTATTGGGTAATGCCAAATCTGCCTGAACCCTTTTATTATAGATGGGCATCATGAGATTCATGGGCCAAGTACAAGTATCTATCCTGTTATTTGGTCAAAAAAAAAAAAGTCAATTCAAATTATTTCAATCTTAATTACTCAATAAAAGAATGTACTTGTGGATATTTTCTTTAGCGTGAATCTTGTGTATCACAGGAATGAAAAGAACTGCTTTCTGGGGTGACTATACGACAAGCCCAGAAGCCCTGGAAGACCCCAAATTTAACTCCATAAAAAGCGAACTGCTGGGAAGAATGGAAATGCCGTTTTCTAGATACTTGGATGGAGCCAACGACTTGCTATAATGAAGTAGATTCTGTTGTGGGATAACAACGCACGTCTTCATTAGTGGGTCGTGCAAATAAAGCTGATTGATTTCATTGATATAAGTGAATCATTTACCTGGGCTTCACGTTTAATCATTTTGAATAAAAATAATGCAAAAGAAACAATTCTTGATAGAAAAAACAAAGGTTATCTGCGCATTGAGATAGATCTCTCGGGTTCAGGCATAGAGTGAAGACCTCTTGAGGACCAAAGAACCAGGGCTAGTGGTAGATGAAAAACATTGAAGCTGTATGCTGAGAAGACACACTAAATCAATTTATGGAAACTGAAAATATCAGTTTTGGAATTGAGAACCTGTTGGGGGAAACAATACATACTCTATTTCAACTGTGAAATTTTTTTTTCTTAAACCTTTATTAGATTGGCTGTGAACATGATTTAAACAGTCTGTCCCAGAAATTGTTCTGATTCTTGTTGTGAAAAAAAAACACAAACAAGAAACAAAAAAAACCTGTCTTTCAGAACCAGATATTTTATCGGCAATGATTATTATATAAAATATGAAGTCAAAAAATAAAAAATAAAATAAAATATGAAGTCATCCTTTATGTGTGAGAATGAATATTCAGATATAAATAAAAAGATAATATTGATCAGGAACCCTGGGTGGCTCAGGGGTGGAGCGTCCACCTTCGGCTCAGGGCCTGATCCTGGAGACCCGGGATCGAGTCCCACGTCGGGCTCCCTGTGTGGAGCCTGCTTCTCCCTCTGCTTGTGTCTCTGCCTCTCTCTCTCTCTCTCTGCGTCTCATAAATAAATAAATAAAATCTTAAGAAAAAGATAATATTTATCATAAATGATCTGGAATTTGAAAAAAACAATGCTAGAGTTTGACCAAAGCTTTGAGAATGTCCGTGGTAATCTGTGGCCCCCGTCCGGGGTTCACCAGTGCTCTTAGGGTCATACTTGACAGATACTATTGTTGGAGTTAGCACAAGCAAGGAAGGCAGTGTATTTTAAGGAATTTTGGGTATTTTTTTTGAATGGCATTGCAGGAAGTGCAGCTGGGATGTCATGAGTCACCTGGAATTGGGCAGCCATTAGGAACTAGAATGAAAGTTCTTTTAATTGATTTCCAATTTACAGACATATTGCATTAGCCAATAATTCCCATCTCGTCTCTAGAACACACTGATTAATTCTCTCATGGCATTTGAAAACTTCCATTTAATAACCTCCCGTGATCCAACAGTTGTGCCATTTAGGTTTATCGATATGCGTGAAGTGGTTTGGGCTGATTCCCTAACCTTTCAATGCAGGTTGCGCTTAACTTTTGTAAGCACATAATGCAATTATTATGTAAATTGATGAAGTAAAATAGCAGGCAGCCAGAAAGGCTTTTTTTTCTATGAAATGTAATTTGAACGCTTTGGAAATGCTTGACAAAGATGCATTACAAACTTCCAGTGAAATAAGACTGTGAAACTACAAAGGATGAGGGAAAGTATTTTTTTTTTTTTTAAAGAAAAGCAGACAAATGCTTCACTTACTATACCTCACAAGGATATTTAAGTTCTTGCTCCATTCAAAAAATAAATAATTATTCAATAAATAAATAAAGCCAGAAATTACAAATGATACATTATCTACTTAGTTTATGCAAAGAATATCACAAAAACTCCAATTAGCAAACCTGCACTTACAGAAAAGGCTTTGGCTCTCCTTGAAAAGATATGGGTATAAATGTGCATTTACATTTTTAAAAAAAGTAGAATTTGGGGTCCTTGAGTGGCTCAGTCTGTTAAGCTCAGGTCAGGATGCCAAGATCCTGGACCCAGCCCTGCATCGGGCTCCGCTCAGCAGGGAGCGTGCTTCTCCATCTCCCTCTGTGCCCCCCCCCCATAAATAAATAAATAAAGGAATATTTTTAAGAATAATAACACAGAATCTTTACAATCAGTATATACTCCTTTTTAACGATTCCTTGTTTTAACCAAAATTTCAATTACTCATCTTTATCTTATAAAATAAAAGGACTTCCTCTAGCATCCTAATCTCTCCGTGTCTCTGGGATCAATGGATCACTTGCTTCTGCCTCTCTCTTGTGCATTATCTCACTGCAACCTGTACCTAAAATGAGCTGAACACCACTTTACATCATGGTGTAAGGAAAAATGTAACAACAAACAAAATACTTCTTTTTTTTCTTTGACTGGAGATGCAGACTCTTATCCTCTTGACGAAGTATCATACAAGCCACATAACTTTTTTTTTTTTTTCATTCTTAGATCATAGGAAGTCCTTTAGGCACTTTTTATACCAAGAAAAATCTCACTTCAGTAACACATCCCCAGGGCCATGTCATAATTATGTAAATCCGTACTCTCACCTAATTCAAAATTTCTTTCCTATCCAGCTCAGAGCTGCATTCCCCCACTGATTTCCTATCTTTATTGTTAGCTACTTACAGAAAGAGCTGGAGATTATTCATCTTTAATTCTCTAGAACTGAACACATAGCAAGTGTCCATCACCTATGTGTTTAACTAAAATGATTTCTCAGGATAGAGGATTTCTTTCTGAGATATAGAGATTCTCAGCCACACCACCAACCACCACCAGCAGTCACCACCACTAACAGCAAAAATCCCTATTTACGGACATAAAAATAGCTTGGCCAAATAACTTCTATCAAATCTGATTATAGGTAATAAACTGGCCAGGAGAATTTTCACTTAATATAATGTCAGAAGTCAAAGAAAAAGTCTGATTCATTTGAATGAGCTTGATAAAGTCATAGCTGCTCAGTATCTGCTTGTTGGATCTTTGAATTGAGAAATTTAAATTCATAAGTTCACCTATTGTAATTCTCTCTCCCACGACCAACCTACCTCGACTACCTCTGCCTCTCATTCAGAACAATAACGTGAATGCCTGAGTATTAACGCATCATCAGTGAGAGATTTGCTTAAGAGGTAGATTCTTATTTTTTTTTAATATTTTATTTATTTATTCATAAGAGACACACAGAGAGAGGTAGAGACACAGACAGAGGGAGAAGCAGGCTCCCTGCAGGGAGCCCGACGTGGGACTCGATCCCAGGACCCCGAGGTCACGCCCTGGCCAAAGGCAGACGCTAAGCCACTGAGCCCTCCAGGGGCCCAAGAGGTAGGTTCTGAGCAGAGCTCTTTTAAGGAAGTCAGTTTGGAAGATCAAATCAAAGATGAATGGATTCGTAGCTCACTCATTCATTCATTTAATCAAAAAATATGGAGTAAATAAATATTTATCAAGCTTTTCTTCTATGTCAGTTACTGTTCTCAGTACCTGTGAACAAGCCCCGGCTATATTTCTGCTCTCATCAAGTATTCACTTGAATTAGCTTAGTAGGAAAGGAAAGGGATTCAAGCCAATTAACAAGGGAATTTTAGGGTGATGTGTGCCGTGAAGCATTAGCTCTGATGAGGACTCACTGGGGAAGTTCACTTCCAATTGGGCATCAAGGGAGACCTCACTGAGTGGGTAAGAGCTGAAGGATCCGGTGACTGGATCTACTCCATGGGTAACGTGCATGAGTGTGTAAGTGTTTGGAGTACATTTGTGAGAAAATAAAAATAGAGCAAAGATCTGGGTTCAGAATTTCTTACTCTTGGGCTAACTGGTTGTCAGGATAGCCATCTGATTTGCAATGAGAGAGAGAGAGAAAAAGAACCCATCTTAGGTCTTCAGTTGGAAAAGTGTCTACACTTTGGAGTATTGAATGTTCCCGAGAGATAACGTCCTTCAAGCTCGTAGAGTCAGATGGCTCACCTTTGCCCATCTAGAGATATTTCTTTTTTTTTTTTTCTTTTTCTTTCTTTTTTTTTTTTAGAGATACTTCTTTTGAAAGAAGAAGAGCATTCCCTTTCAGAGCCGTAGCGGGTGAAATATTGATAGATTTTGACTTTCAACTTTGGTATTTTATGTCACTAGAAGGGTCAGGCAAGTCATTACAGAAAATTATGACAGTTTCCCTTTGCATTAATTATTGTTGACTCCTCTGTTACTAATAATATGCATTCGTTTGCTTGATTGAAAATGCAGGGATCCCTGGGTGGCGCAGCGGTTTGGCGCCTGCCTTTGGCCCAGGGTGCGATCCTGGAGACCCGGGATCGAATCCCACATCAGGCTCCCGGTGCATGGAGCCTGCTTCTCTCTCTGCCTGTGTCTCTGCCTCTCTCTCTCTCTCTGTGACTATCATAAATTAATAAAAACTTAAAAAAAAATTTAAAAAAATGCAATAGAGGAGCACCTGGGGGGCTCCGTCCCTCCGTGAAGCCTCTGCCCTAGGCTCAGGCTCAGGTCATGACTCCGGGTCCCAGGAGGGAGCCCCATGTCAGGCTCCCTGCTTAGCAAGAAGTCTGCTTCTCCCTCTGCTCTTTGCTCTACTCTTGCTCACGCTCTCTCTCTCTCTCTCAAATAAATACATAAAATCTCAAAAAATATATGCAATAAAGAATTTTCTGCTCACTAATGCTGACTGAATAGCTTATTGCTGCAGATCACTACACTCACTCATTCATTCCCAAGCATTTATCAAGGACTCACTATGCATCAGACACAATGTAGGAGCTGAACATAGACGGTCAACAAGTCTGGTAGTTTTCCTGATTTCATGGAGCTTATACTTTTGTTTGTATGTGTGGATTTGTTTTTATTTCAGAAAAATAGCCTCTTTTATTTTATTTTATTTTTTTTTTACTTTGTCCCCAGGTCCATAAACATGTTTCTTTGACTCATATCTGAGAAGTGACATGTCATTCTAGGTACAAATATGGCTCTAAAGGTGTAACTCTGCAGATAACTTACTCAAATTTCTCATCAGAGGCCTCCACAACAGGATCCTGCTGTGCAAGCTCTTTTAAGAGAGCCTAAGTATTTATGGTTTTTTTCCCCCCCAGAATGGGAATAACAGACAGCAATGATGATCAAAATAAATTTTATCACAGCAGTCACAAAACGTGACAGTCTCTCCTCTTTCAAAAAAACAAAACACTGACTATTTACATAATTGAGGAAAACACAATGGAAATACTCACAGGGTATTTAAATTCACCACAATTAACATGAAGCAGCAAGGTTTCCTCCTCCAGCATCACTATGGATTAGAAAGGTGCACAGGCTGTTGAGTCTCCACTGCTTACAATAATAGCTTAATATTTGCAGTAGCTTGCAGTAAAGCTAATAAGGTAAGAGAATCTAAGGAAACTCCATGAGTGCTTGTATTTACGGACATTTCGAGATGCCGGTGATCATCCTATAATGATTCCCATCTTGGAGAGACCCTGGTGAAGTGTAACAAACTACTTGACAGATCACTTTCTTCCCATGGAAACGTCCAATGAAAGCAGGCCTGGAATCACCGGCTCTCACTATTAGAAAGATTATACTTGACAGACATTTTAGCCAATCGCAAGGAATAAGAAGACAATTTTGTAAAAGAAGTTGTTGAAATTAAAATATAATTTGTCCTAAATAGGAGATTAATGGAAGTGTTTTTTTTCGATTCCCAAATTCCAGCTATAAATAAAGCCTCTCGATGCATTTCTTTTATCTTTTCCACCCAACCACAAAAGAACAAATTACATAACAGGTTCTTTTTTTTTTTTCCTTCTGTCTACTTGATTTACCAATATGGTGATGAATTGGAAATCTGTCTACTTGTTGTTTTCTCTAACCAAGTCTTTAGCTAAAGAATGGCATAAATCCTAATGTCAAGAAATGAAATTCTAAAATAAGAGCCTAAATATTTATTCAGTCATAATTTCCTCTATGCTCATAAGTGGTAATTAAATATTATGACAGTCAAATGTCCTAATTATTTGTGATTTCTTAACTAAATGTAAATTTATTCAGATTTTTCTAGCAGAATGAAGTATATATAAAATTCCATATTGTTAGGTGTTATCCACTTGTTCAACTATTCAGTATTGTTCAATGTTAATCGGATCAAATCCTGAAAAATCTTTATCTGTAATCAAAGGACAAACAACTATGTACTAACTCTACACTAAATGCTCAGCATTCCAGTTAATTATTATGTAAAAGGGGGTGTGCAGATGGTGGTTTCTGACTGCAGAAATTTAACACAAAACTAAAAATGCAGGGTTACTAGACCACTTCCACAGAACACGGAGAGGCCTTTGCCACTGGCGAAGTGGCGTCGTTAGAGTTTAGGGGCTCATTGTTCCCAATTTCATCAGGGTCTTTCCTCATGTTGCCATCCCAACCTCTCTCAGTCTTTCTCAGTCGATACCCTCACACTAACCATAGACACCCTGTGATGCTGAGAGTTCAACTCACCTTAGGCAATAGCGGGATGAGGTCCTGTGTTTGATTTTCAGCATTGTCAGTCCTATGGCTACAGATGTCTCTCCTGCAGGACATACAGAGAAGACCTTAGGCCCAAATTCTCAACTCAGGGACTGCATAAATGCAGATCCCTGAGCTCATCCTTTTCTCTCCCCACTTTGTTCAGGGCTATTAGGAGCCACCAACCAACATCATCATTTGCATCTTTAAATCTAATCCGATTAGAGAACCAATTCCAGAAACTCCGGAACCAATTTGGAAAATTAATCCATAAAATTCTCTTCTTCCAGAACTACTGTCAAAACCACATTCCATATTACCCAGGGTTCTCCGGAGAAGCAGAACCACTAGGATATATATGGATAAGTATACGAAAGAGATTTATTATAGGAATCTTCTCATGTTATTATGGAAACCAAGAAGTCCGAATTTCTGCTGGAAATTTTCTGATGCTGGAGCATCGGAAAAGCTGGAGGTATAATTCAGTGTGAGCCCAAAGGCTTGGGGTCCCAGCGTGCTGATGTCTAAGGCAGGAGAAGGTGGATGTCCGAGCTCCAGCAAAAGAGAGCGAATTTGCTCTCCACCTTTTTGTTCTATTCAGGTCCTCAAGGATTTGGATGATGCCCAGTGCATTGATGAGGACGGTCTTCATTACTCAACCTAAGAATTCAAGAGCTAATCTTTTCCAGGAGACACCCCCACAGGCACACCCAGCAATACTATTTTACCAGCTTTTGGCCATCTCTTAGTTCAGCCGAGCTGACACATAAAATTAACCAACACAGCGGGCAAAATGCATCTTCTTACTCTGGAATGTATTTCTATAATCTTTTACAGTGCCTGACACATCCCAAGTACTTCATAAATACATGCTGAATGAGTAAATAAAAGTTAAAAAAAAATACTAGTACACCTTTCCTTACCCTGATTTTTTCTTTAGTCAAAGCATTATTACTTTTCATGATATAGTCTGTGTCTTCCTTCTTTCAGTATCTAGAGCACAATGGCACTTTCTTGCATTTTTAAGTACAAAATTCCTAAAGAATATAATTAAAGTATTTCAAGTTATTCAATAAAAGTATGGAATTAATGTGATATTTAAATGATAACAAAATTCCTAATGAATATAATTAAAGTATTTCAAGTTATTCAATAAAAGTATGGAATTAATGTGATATTTAAATGATATGATAACTTTTCTCAGTTTTATGAGCATTACTGGCACGTATGTATATTCATCTTCAGGGTCATAGAGTAAGAACTTTTGAATCACTAAAGATGACCACCTAAATGTGGAGAGATACAGAAAAGGAAAAAACAATATTACTAAAAATATTGGTATTGGCAATTGCAGCTTTTTTCTGAATGTCAGAAATGGAGCAATTCAAGCAAAATAAATAAGCATTTCTGGCATAACCCTTCAAGGTGATCCTGATAGTGTTATAGAATATATTTAGATGATATTTCTATCTTGCTCACTGTATATATTCTTCTAATTCTTGATTGCAAAAGCAGATGGAGACGTTAGGATTTTATTTTATGGGAAATCAGACATTACAAACATAGCTCTCAAAAGTGTTTTGCTTGTTTAGAAATGTACTTACTTGAGATGTGACCAGAAAGCAAAATTCTTTTGCTGATATTTTAATCTACTTATTACTCTACACATGTAAAGTGATGTAAGTGGCCCTGCCAGATGTGATCAATTATCAAGAAAGCACTTTCTTAATCTAGGATCTGGAAAAGTCTATGGCTAAGACACTTCTTATATTTGAAATCTCAACCCCGATTTACATGAAAGCTGTTACCAAACAAAACATAACGCAACCGAAAAATTTGGCTCCAAAATCTGAAGGTAAAAAAGACCTTGATTATGGAAATAAAGTATCATAATCTCTATGTATCTGTAATTCAACATTGGATAGACCTTAAGCTGGAACTGGAATCCAAAAATGTTAACAGCAGCAGATAAGAGTTTTTGAGAAAATAATAGATCTACTGACAGGCATGCTTTGAACAGACATTGGGGTTTGAGATTACAGCTCATAAAAAAAAATAAGGAAGGGCTTATACACGTTACGATAACATTTAAGTCAATACTTACTCTAAATTCAGTCATCACTGAGTCTTCATAAGACTTACTTAAAAGGTGAAAATGAACCTAATCAAGCTAACAGTTATATGACAGGTTGTGTTCTTTGGGCTTTATCTCTTCTTCACAATATTGTCAATTCTCAGCTCTCTCTTGTCCTCCTGCATTGTCTCCTATACTCCATGCCAGGAGAGCCGTGTCTCACAGACTCTTTGCCAGCTCGTTTTTTTTTGAGGTGAGAAGAGGGGAAGATGGGGGAATGATGATACTCCTGGCTCTAGCCCTGATAAGCAAGCCCAGGCTCCCGTAGCGTACGCTGTGGCTTCACCACTGCAGCACAGGAGTGGAGCTCGCAAGCTCCCATGGGCTCTCTCAGAAATACTTTTTCAGAGGTATTTCTACCAGTTGCATTGGCAGCGATGGCGCTCCAGTGGCATCATGGGAGAATGTGGGTTTTCTTCTCTTGCAAGAAGTAGCAACTTCTTGGTCATATCCCTATTGTTTTTCCAGCAATACATTTGCAGTCAATTCCTTGTATTTTTCTCCCTCTATTTTTAAGAAGTTAATAGTTTTATTAGTTAATAAGTTTAATGACTAGTAGTAATAAGTTAATAGTTTTTATTTTCTTAATCGGACACAGAATCATATACACATATTGTCTCATCTAATCTTGTAGAATAGACTTGTAGAACAGTTATTATTACTAACCTCATTTTACAGACAAGGAACAGAAGCACAAAAGGATTGATTGACTTTTCAGAGGTCACATGCCGAAGTGGTAAAGCCAGGGTTTGAAGTCTTGTCTCCTAGCACCTAGGCTTTTTTTTTTTTTTTAAGATGTACTGAACAGCTATTTATTTTATAAATTTATTTTTTATTGGTGTTCAATTTGCCAACATATAGAATAACACCCAGTGCTCATCCCGTCAAGTGCCCACCTCAGTGCCCGTCACCCAGTCACCTCCACTTCCCGCCCACCTCCCCTTCCACCACCCTCAGTTCCTTTCCCAGAGTTAGGAGTCTCTCATGTTCTGTCTCCCTTTCTGATATTTCCCACTCATTTTTTCTCCTTTCCTTTTTACTCCCTTTCACTATTTTATATATTCCCCAAATGAATGAGACCATAGAATGTTTGTCCTTCTCCGATTGACTTATTTCACTCAGCATAATACCCTCCAGTTCCATCCACGTCGAAGCAAATGGTGGGTATTTGTCGTTTCTAATGGCTGAGGAATATTCCATTGTATACATAGTCCTAGAGGAGAACACAGGCAACACCCTTTTTGAACTCGGCCACAGTAACTTCTTGCAAGATACATCCACGAAGGCAAGAGAAACAAAAGCAAAAATGAACTATTGGGACTTCATCAAGATAAGAAGCTTTTGCACAGCAAAGGATATAGTCAACAAAACTAAAAGAAAACCTACAGAATGGGAGAAGATATTTGCAAATGTGTCAGATAAAGGGCTAGTTTCCAAGATCTATAAAGAACTTAATAAACTCAACACCATAGAAACAAACAATCCAATCATGAAATGGGCAAAAGACATGAAGAGAAATCTCACAGAGGAAGACATAGACATGGCCAACATGCATATGAGAAAATGCTCCGCATCACTTGCCATCAGGGAAATACAAATCAAAACCACAATGAGATCCCACCTCACCCCAGTGAGAATGGGGAAAATTAACAAGGCAGGAAACCACAAAAGTTGGAGAGGATGCGGAGAAAAGGGAACCCTCTTACACTGTTGGTGGGAATGTGAACTGGTGCGGCCACTCTGGAAAACTGTGTGGAGGTTCCTCAAAGAGTTAAAAATAGACCTGCCCTACGACCCAGCAATTGCACTGTTGGGGATTTACCCCAAAGATACAGATGCAATGAAATGCGGGGACACCTGCACCCCGATGTTTCTAGCAGCAATGTCCACAATAGCCACACTGTGGAAGGAGCCTCGGTGTCTAGCACCTAGGCTTTTAACCACTGTGCTATGCTGCTTAAACCAGAGCCTCTCTCTAATATTAGGAGGTTTCTTTTAATAGGGCTGTTGGCTTGTAACCCTGTGACTATGCCTGTCTAAGAATCTACATTTGTTAAGTGCTAGTTTACAGAAAATTAAGTTTGCATCCTAGAGATGTAGGTTATGTTTGTACTAGGTCGTTAAATTTTCTATAATGACTTAAATGATCATCTAAGGAAAAATAAGCTAGTATCTATGATGCATCTAAAATCACAATGAGGGGGATCCCTGGGTGGCTCAGCGGCTTAGTGCCTGCCTTTGGCCCAGGGCGTTGACCCCAGGGTCCCGGGATCGAGTCCCACATTGGGCTCCCTGCATGGAGCCTGCTTCTCCCTCTGCCTGTGTCTCTGTCCTCCCCCTCTCTGTGTCCTTCATGAATAAATAAATAAAGTCTTTAAAAAAAATAAAATAAAATCACAATGAGATGTCACTTTAAGCTCACAAGGATAGCTATAGTGAGAAAAACAAGCAATAACAAGTATTGATGAAGATGTGGGGAAACTGGACCCTTCGTATGCTACTGATAGGAATGTAATATAGTGAAACTACCTTGGAAAATAGTTTGCTAATTTCTTTAAGAAGTAAATTAAACATAAAATTATGTCCTTGGTTCCCTCCACAAGCTGAAACTCCCGGCCACGATCTCCTTCACAGAATGTTGCTCCTTCTCCAAGAGCACCAGAAAATTGAAGAGTTGGACCAGGTGACCAGGTGTGTGGCTCTGCACTCTTGTGCCTCTTTCTTATTTACGATACCACAATTGGAGGTAATGGCATGAAACAGTCATGGCTTCTCCTCCCTTGTCTTCTCCAACTTATTTGGCATGTTACTACCAGATTATTTAGATCCAAATCAAAGTAATTTGCTTAAGTAATGCCAAAATTACGGGTATAAATGAGAACTTTCTTTTGATTTTTAAAAATTATTTTTTCTCATACTCCCTCTATTGCTTGCCTTTTTTTTCTGTTTCTTATTATAATCCTATTTACTTTTCCACATGTGATACTCTTCATCCGAACTACTAAAGTGCTAAAAAAATTTTTTAATAATAAATTTATTTTTTATTGGTGTTCAATTTGCCAACATACAGAATAACACCCAGTGCTCATCCCGTCAAGTGCCCCCCTCAGTGCCCATTACCCAGTCACCCCCACCCCCGCCCACCTCCCCTTCCACCACCCCAAGTTATTGCTTGCCTTTTAAACTTTAAGGAGTATCTTAATTTTTTAAAGATTTTATTTATTTATTTGAGAAAGAGAGAAAGAGTGAGCTAGAGAGAGAGAGAGCGAGAGAGCATGAGCTGAGGGAGGGGCAGAAGGAGAGAGAGAAGGGGGCTCCCCAATGGGAGCCCCATGCAGGGATCCCATCCCAGGACCCTGGGATCATGACCTGAGCTGAAGGCAGACACTTAATTGACTGAACCACCAGGAGCCCCAGGAATATCTTATTAAACAGTTTTTTTTAATTTATGTGTTAAAAACTATCATTACATTTTAAATATAAACTATATATATAAATATATAAATATAATCTATTAAATAATAGATTTTAGTTCTGATTAATAATTTTTTGTCACGGCATTTTTTTTCAAAACTGTTTTTTCCTAGTAGTTACTTTTGTGTTTGGCTTTTCATATATTTTTGGTATGATTAACCAGTTACTTTTGTCGAAAAATATATGATTTCTCCACCGATTTGAAAATCTACCCTCTTACTGAAACCTCATATACGTGCAGATATGTCTGTGCCTGTAATTCTCCACTACGTTAACTGTCAGATGTTATGTGAAGACGAAGGTGCTGGTGGTGCCCGAGACGTGACCCTCGTGGTTTCACGCCCTGCCAGACTTTCCTAACCTCTGCTGCTTCCATACAGAAAATGCAATTCTCTTGTCATTGAGGCAGGAAATGACTCCCTACTGTCATGTTTAGACAGGATTTTTAAACTATGTCAAATCCTGTTAGTAGCTTTAAAGATCCCTAAAGACACCTATAGGTCAGGCGTTTGATTAGTCATCCTTTTATTCCCAGAGTTTAGCCAAGATCATAAAGAACTAAAATTCTTTTGCTCTTAAGTGACCTAAAATAATCTGGAAAAACTTTGTAATCCTTTTTACATTTTTAGATTTACATCTAAAAGCTTTAAGCTTAAAATAAAATAAAATAAAATAAAATAAAAATAAATAAATAAAAGCTTTAAACTTAAATAACAAAATTATATGAAACATAAGTATTTATGTTTTTAAGGAAATTGTTATACTGTATGTTTAAATAATTCTAACAATACAATTGCATGACAATGATATACAAAATCACTCACTATGTATATGTGTCCTTCTCTAACATCCATAAAATTTACATTAATCTTTTCCCATGCCAATTTTTTCTCAGGATTGTACCATACTTTTCTGAAGCAAAATATATTAATTAAAATAAATTTTAAAGAATGTCTTATAACCATCAATTTCTACGTGTTAAAAAAAACTGAATTGAGTCATCTTTCCAGTTGTTACCACTATAAAAGAGACTCAAATAACAAAAATATTGCATGCTTTGATAAAGAAATAATTATTCAACATAAAAAAGTCAATTTCTTTGGAAATTAATTTATTAATGAGATGGATAGAGCTGGATTCTTTGCAATTAGTTAATTAGTTAATGTAGCTAGCATGAGTAGTAATTATTCTTACAATGAAACCTTTCTTTTTAGACTATTATTTTCTAATTCTTTACTTTTATTAACTGTAAGAGCAGAGAAAACTTGTTTCTCACAGTAGGTAGAAATGGAAGATATTTGTTATAGCAAAATAATTCAATTCTTTTTTTTAAATAATTCAATTCTTAAAACTCCATTTATGTTATTTGCCAAAGTAACGAAGTGATCTACCATCAGAAAGTACAACGATAATTTCATTCGGTCTTCAACTCTGTGGAATACAAAGAATTAGAAACTGCCTACATCCAAAGTGAGTTCTTCCCCAGTTATGAGTTCCCTGAATCCTCAGTTTACTGCTTTTGTCAAGCATTACTGAATCTTTTCATTATAAAGGCATATCCCAGACACACTGTGGGTTTTGCTCCACACCGTTGCGATAATGTGAATAGTACAATAAAGTGAGTCAAATGATTTTTTCTTTTTTGGTTTCCCAGGGAATCTAAAAGTCAAACTTACACTATAGTCTATTAAATATGCAATAACATTGCGTGTAAAAAAAATCCAATGTACTGACCTTAATTAAAAAATAATTTATTGCTAAAAAATGCTAACCAACATCAGAGCTTTCAGTGAGTCCTAGTCGCTGCTAACAGATCACCATAACAAATGCAATAATATTGAAAAGGTTTGAAATACTGTAGGAATTACCAAAACGTGACAAAGAGACATTAAGTGAGCAAATGGTGTCGGAAAAATGGCACCACAAACTTTCAATTTGGAAAAGTGTTATATCTGTGACATGAAATAAAGCAAAGCACAATAAAACAAGAATTGCCTGTATAAATTTACTAACGCATCCTATTTAACTGAATCCTATTTCACCTGGTGAAACTCAGTTGTCATTCAATTTTATCAACAGCATAAGAAAAAGGAAACAGAGGCACACGGAGATTAAGCAACTTGTCCATCACCCCATTTAATATCCAATAAATCTGTGTCTATCTGATCCTAGTCTTCCTTTGAGAATTAGGTGGACTCTATTCAATACGAAACTGTCATTAAGGTTTTTATAAAAAGAAGATATAATTGCCCTAAGATATAAGGAAACTAGTTAACTATGAAGTAGTTGAAATAAGGATCAAAACTGAAGTCGTATCGTCCTACAAAGCCCTCATAATGACACTGCCTCAAATTGGTTTCCTGTTGACAACTCCCTTTGTATGGTTCCTTAAGACACCTAATTAGTTCCTCACGTTTTCTAATTCTCTGAACACCAGGAATGGATCTAGTTCAAAGTACTTCACAATGGTGGCATTATTGCCCCGCTCATTCTTTTTCTGTATGCATTGTCCTCATCCTCCTAACCTGCTTGGAATCTGTGTAGACATGTCTGCTCAATTTTGGATCCCTCTGATTACTCGTCCCATTCACTTGAAAATCTCCAGGGTCCCAACCTTGAATCTTTTTTAGCCCTTTCTACCTCTCAGCACCCTCTTTCTGTCACTTCTTAGTTCTGTGTTCTCATGGAGGTGAGCATGACCCATGAAACCCAAGTTTCCATATCAGAAACTTGTCTCACCCACCGCACCCAGTCCTGTACTACCTGTTGGCAAAATGTCTCCTGTATCTCTCAATCCTCTTCCACCTATGGCAGGATTGCTAGATGAGCAGCATTTCAACCTCTTTTTCAGGATTATTTGCAAGATCCTTCTCACCTTTCTATACTAGTCTTGCATTCTTTTACCCTATTCTCTGCAGTGCTCCAAGACTGGCATTCGGATATGCGAGCAACAATGCGCATTCAATAAAATATTTCCAAGAAATATACTTCACATCCATTAATTTTCAGGCATCTTGCTAGGTGCAGAAAATACAGCCATCAGCAAAGCACATCTTAAACCCTCCTCCATTACCTACTAGTCAAAATCCAAACTCACAACTACACTTAGTTATGTACCTATTTCTCTTCCCATACAACAAGAGACAGCATCGGTCCCTTCCTCATCCATCTCATCCCACTTTGTACAGTTAGATAATCAATCCCATTCTCAGGTTTTGAACTGAAATCGTCACTTTTAAAAAGAGTCCAAGTAGTAATAGAGTTAATAGTAAAATTTTAATTAGGTAACTCAGGAAGTTTAACAGGTTGAAATGCTATCTCTTTTCCTTTACTAAACAAGAATAAATCGTTAACATCCAGAAGTACATTGTTTTCTATTAATTATATAGAAAATTACAGTTTCTACATTATAATTGGTCTTCTAAAGTGTTTTTTAATAAGAAAGTCATATCTCCAAATGGAATTGTCTACTAATAAATCATTTCATATTCTGAAAAATTCACTTTGAGATATCAAAAGTTCACAAAAATAGACTTTGATGTTGTTGAAATATTAGGAATTTCACTGTTAAGAGTGACTTCCATCTACTTTTATGTGTCACATTTTAAGAAACTCTAATAAAGCAATGCCTGAAATGTTTTTTTGAAAAGAGTACCTTTTTGTTTAGAAATGAGAATAATTACCATGTACACAGCAGGAACACACCTGGAAAAAAATCAAGCAGAAAGGAAAATTAGCATAAACACAATGTTTCATTTCATTTGAGGGCTTTTATTGATTGAGGGAAAATGAAAAGAAAGAAAAACAAAAAGAAATGACCTGGTTGCCTTAGTTACAACCATCATTTTACATGATTACCTGTCCCTCCAGTCTGCTACATTTAATGACTTGAAAGCTGTGAAGAAAGAAACAACAAAGAGGGTACAATATTATCCAATGCAAATGACTTACTTTAATATTTTTGCCATTATTGTCTAATTTATTAACTCCATTAAAACATTAATACACAGACTTAGAAATGAATGGTCTATTACTCTATAACATATCTTTGCCTTAAAATTAATTTTCCGATTTAAATGAGCACTTGAAAATATAATTAATCCTTTTGCATCCAGTAATTCAACAGTGCTGATTGCTTGCTTTCATTATTCCACATATTCAGCTCGTCTCTAAAGATAACATAAAAAAAATAGAAAATTCTTTAAAGAAACTGAGGTCTCGTAATAGAGACTCACAAAAACGAACAGTTACCATATGTATTATGTTTTGTGGAAGATATTAACCACATGATACTAACAACTACAGCATGCAGAGGATCTCCCATGTGCCCCAAACTATACCAGGTGCTTTATATGCATTATTTCATTTATTATTTTGACAATCCTATGCGTTACCCGTTATTTCCAATGTGCAGAGGGAAAAAGTAAGGCTGGAATTCCTGAGCTTTACCATATTGGCCATGTGATGTAAACTTCCTCAAGACCTTATGTTTGAGCCACCTACATGTGAAATCTTTAGTACATGCTTTTCTTGATGAACCTAATTAAGTTTTAAGTCCATGGTCACACTCTCTTTTGATCTGAATCATTTCTCTATGGTTTTAATTGGTAACTATGTAAGTGGTTTCACTTTAAAAAATGAAAACAAAAAAAAACAAAAAAAAATAAAAAATAAATAAAATAAATAAATAAATAAAAAATAAAAAATGAAAACTATATAGTAGTTTTAAATTAAAAGAAATTTCGAACTCAGTGTTTTGCTACATTCTTAATATATTATCAATACTAAACAGAAGAAACTAGCAAGCCATTTAATATCATTGAAACTCCAAATTCATGTTCTGAAAGGATCATGCATCGTTATCTTTTTTCTTTAAATATCCATTATTTATTTAGTTTAGGTCTCATGACTATTTGCCTATTTCTTAATATCTGAGATTCCTGTAACAGCAGAGGGAGCTCACAGTGTATTCTTCTGAGATTTGTTAAGTTACATATTTTACTTCTGTTGCTCAATGGAGGGGTTGTAAAACTAAAGATTTTTTTTCAAGGGAATTTGCATAAACATGTAATAGAAGATATAATTTATAGACTATGTCTTATAGCAATAAAACATAGAGAAAAATAAATTTCATGACTTCACTATATATACAGTCATTAAATTCAAATTTAGACTTTAAACTTGAATTACTTCCAATTGTTGTCATTACCCTCATGTCTGTGTCTCGTCCAGATCTCTTTCCCAAATTCCAGACTTTAATATCTATCCAGTACCTCTCCTCAGATGCCTAATAGAGACCTCATCCTGCCTTCTGTTGAGGGCAACATCATCTTCACAGTCACGTAGGCCAGAAGCCCTGGAGTTATCTCAATGTCCCTCTTTCCATTAAATCTTAGCTCCAACCCAACACAATTCTGTTGATTATTCTTTCAATGTGCTTTCAGAACCCAAGCATTTCTCAACACCCCTATGCTCCCACCCATGTCCTCTCTCATTGGGATTTACCTTAATAGCCTCCTAAAAATATCCTGACTTTTCCTTTTGTAAACCACTTCCCTCTTCTAATTTCAACACAGCAACAATAATAATCTTTTAAAAACAAGAAGTATTAGGGCACCTGTGTGGCTCAGTCAGTTAAGCATCGGCCTTGGGCTCAGATCATGATCCCGCATCAGGCTCCTGCCCAGTGGAGCGTCTGCTTCTCCCTCTCCCTCTGCCTCTCCCCCTGCTCATACTTGCTCTCTCTCTCTCTCAAATAAATAAATAAAATCTTTAAAAAAATTAAAAAAAAACAAGGGATGTGTTATGTCATTCCTTTCCTTGCATTGGTTCCTCACTTCACTGAAAATAAAAGCCAATGTCTCTCCAATACCCTATTGGACCTCGTATGATTTTTCACTTCCTTCCTAGTTACCTCTTTGACCAAGTCACCTGATGTTCTACTGCACTGGTTTTTCACGTGTCATACAGGTGTACTCTCATTCCAGGGCCTTTGTGTGGACACTTCTTTATTTGAAAAGTCTTTCCCCCAAAGATCTACAACTAACTCTACTGGGTCCTTTGTTCTTCCTAAAATAGCATCTTTCAATGAGGTAAGCCCAGAGCAACCCATATAAAAAAGCAACTCATAGCCCTCTGCCTCTCAATGTCTTCCCTTACTTCACTGCTTTTTACATAGTTCGTATTACCTCTTAATACTACGTTATTCACTATATTTATCATTCCTACTGAGATGTGGGTACCAAAGGGCAAAGACTCTTTAAAATCTCTGACATGGCTCAGACGTGTAGGACAATTTCTCATACATAGAAGGTGCTAAAGAAAGATGTTGGTTGAGTTAATATATCAGTGATAAACATTAATTTTGATCATGTTTATGATACGTATGCCACTATTTTTATTACTGTGCTGTAATAGTCATTTTTTTTATCAGTGAGGTTAGAACTCCAAAAATAATCTTCATGAGAATTATCAATTATATATATGTATATTTGTATGTACACATGCCTAATAAAACATAGTAGGTATTTAATAAATATAAACTGATTTATAGTGCAATGGACTTTAAGCAGAAGGGTACCGAAGCTTTGTAATAATGTTCAGAGGAGAAATACAGTGTTATTTTCTCACTTGAAAGATTTTGTAATAAAAATAATTAGTTCAGGTCTCAGTATAACCTTTCTCCCAATCTCCTTAAAATAATAATGCTAATGTATTATGTAAATCAGACGAGTCTGCTGGTATTTAAGCTGGTATTCTCTACTGGGAGGTATCTGGTTGTCTACTACAACCGAAAAACCATAAATCTTAACTATTTGGTTGGCTTACAGAACATATTTAGTTTAAAGTTAAAGCCTTGTTTTTATCAGCGTTATAGGCTATAATAAAATATGATAAAATCTGCCCATTATTCTAAATAATTGAATAGCTCTACTTCAGCATCTACAGAACAAACTTAGGAGGCTTCTGCATGGCTTCCATCAAACTACAACTGATTTCTTTCCAAAATACACCAAGCATGCTCAAAGTCAGGAACCTCTGAACACGCTGTCATTTCTCTTATTTGAAATATTTCCTGAGGGCAAAGCCCATCAGCTGCCCATTAAAATCGATCATCCCTTTCTCCAGGTCTTTCAGCTCCAGATCTTTCACTGCAGTTAGGTGAACGTGGAAAAGTGCCCTCCAACTTCTCTGAACCAAAGGGACTTGCTCTGCTTCTAGGTCTGGCCCACAGAGCCGTCAATAAACGCACTCATGTTCCTCCCCTTAAGCTGATGGAAAGGACAGCGCCCAGGGATCTTGGAAAATATGTGTTAAAAATCCCACGTAATCCTTATCTTGGCCAAATAATTGTGTGCACAGACTGCCTTGCTGTGTGAAAACTTGCCCTATATGTTTGCATATGAAGGAAATAAACTTCCTGTTCTGTAATCGCTGGCATGGAGCAGGGTGTTTTTTGTTACAGAATTTTCAGCTTACCCAGGCTACCAAACCCCAAATACCTACAACTATTAAGTAGTTGCCTCCTGTGATCCTCAGCCCCCTTGCAAGGCAGAACTAGAATCCTCTGACCTCACAGAAATATCTACATTTATTGCCTCCAAGAAATGACAACATTCAATGCTATATATATTTTTGCATAGTTGTCTTCCTTTTTACGATTCATCTCTTCAAGGCAAGAACTGAAGACTTTCCATCTTTGGAGTCTCCATTGCAAAGAATCTAGAATTACTCTAAGTCCTGAATAAATATTTATTGCTTTATTAAATTAATACATGTTTGAATGAATCAGTAGCCTCAGAAATAATACATATGTCATTCAGGTCAACAGCACTCCCTTTATGAAAATATTAGGCACTCAAATCTTTAACAATTAGAAGATGATTCTATTTCCTTTTTCCTTCCTTTCCCTTCCTTCTCTAGCCACACTGACACATGAACTTGTTTCAGCCACATGCATCAATAATGAGGCAATGTTAACCTCTTAGAGGGAAGAAGTCATCATTACAGTAGTGGGAAGAAAATGTCTGAGCAAAATCAAACAAAGGAAGACAAAATTAAAACAAATTATTCAACCAACCAACCAACCAGCCAACCACCACAGTGAACGACAAAACAGAAGCCTACACTGATATATCTGGGTGAAAACAATGTGTTTTAGAATCCAAATAATCACATTATGGATTACGAAGGACTTTTCAGAAATTCATCTTGTCAAAGATTAAATTTTCAAAAATTCATTAGTTAATATTAAACACAAGAGAATGCAGTGCTAAAGACCAGTAATAAAAGTTGGTTTATGCAAACTGCCAATTTTCCCCTTTAGTTGCATATGAGAAATGCTTTAAATTTATACTGGAACCTCATCAGTCCTGTAAGGACACAGCCTTCAGAAGGTCAATTGTCATTGTGTTAACGGAAACCTTAAGAGAATTGCATTGCTCACGCTCTGGTGGGGGTTAATTAGTTAAATCTTCAGTGCTACTTGACAGCTTTCACACACGTCACACAGTTCAAGTGCGCACAATACCAAGCAATTACACAGCAGTAGAAATTTGACAAAGAAGAAAAGCGAGATCAAATTCGACAATACCTACTTTTTTCTTCTACAAAGGAAAATAACTTTGGCTCAAAATGTAAGTTGTGTCTGTTAAATTATTCTACATCGGAAAACAAAGTATAAGAGGAGCAAAGAGAAAAGACAATATATCAACAGTAAAATGGGCAATTAAACACGTTGCACAACAAGCACTACGGAATTAGATAGTTCTGGAATACCGTAAATCACTGAAAACTGTTGTATCAAAACAGAAGAACTATAAGGCCATAGAAATGTGGAGTAAAAAGTTCAGCTGGACAACTGATTATTTTTTTCTTCCCCATGCTTTGAAATTAAAAGCTTAAAAAAAATCTGTGATAGTTCTTTGGAATAATTCTGAGATATTTTTCAATTATTTGTTTTCAAAAGTCATCCCTTGCATTCAAAGTTCCAACAATCTAAGTCATCCCTTATATTCAGAGTTCCAACAATCTAAGTTGATTCAAGAATTATACATACTTCTATCACCACTTTTTATTTCCCCCTTTTCCACATGCTTACTTTTTCTGACTGCTTGCTAACATTCATTAGAATGCATTATTTCAAAAGAAGCGCACTCTTTCTGTCGGTTTATTATAAAAGGGAATATTTATAGGTGGCCACTCCTTAAATGGTGTGTTTTCTGTGAAATTTACATTTGAAAGAATTGTTGTGTACGTTTGCAGAACTATTGTATAGTATAATTTTCAATTTGCGTGAAAACAGAGTAATTGATGTAAGCAAAACTAGGGAAGGAAGACCTCCAACCAGAGACTTGGCCAATATAAATTTCATCTTATATAAGTGGAGCCCTAAATAAAATTTTCTTGGGCCACTAATAATAGCATGTCATACATTCCCTCCAACCTCTGATTTTAAAACACAAATGACAACTTAAAAGGGAAAACAGAGGCTTATAATATGTATGTCACTTTGTTTAGCATTAGGGGATTCATAGGAACAAAACAAGATCCCCTCATTCTGTGGGTTGAGAGAATCAAAACAAGAATTATAATACGGGGCATATGGTGGGAGATATGTAAGCAAAGCTTATTGGTTGAATAGAGTGAGAACAGGCCATTCTCTCTCAAGGAAAATTGAGGAATGACATTGAAAGATAAATAAGATGGGGACACCTGGTGGGCTCAGCGGTTGAGCATCTGCCTTCAGCTCAGGGCGTGACCCAGGGTCCTGGGATCGAGTCCCGTGTTGGGCTCCCTGCATGGAGCCTGCTTCTCCCTCTGCCTGTGTCTCTGCCTCTCTCTCTCTCTCTCTCTCTCATGAATAAATAAATAAAATCTTTTAAAAAAAGATACATAAGATTTTAAGGGCATCTAAATTTAGAGAAGCACTGAGAATAGTAATAGCAAAGCCTTAAGTCCTGTTCATTAGTGTTCAATGCTTTATTACAGCATGTGCAGAGATTGAAGGTATATAATGAAATATTATATTAGAAATGCTAGTTGGAATTTTCTGGCCCAATCAAGTCCTCTACACCATGCAGCTCACAATCCCATAAACTATATCCTTAAGTTCATCCTCTTACAACAAAGTGTAAAGCTAGAACCATCTAAACTGGGTCATGTAACGCCCTTCTCCCCACCTTGGGCCAGTTTCCCTCAGTCATCTAGCCTACGTCATCTGAGATCAACTCGTGACCTCATTTCGCTGTGTGGAACCCACACTGCATGGACCTCCCATCACAGGGGCCTCACACATCCGCTGATCAATGCTACACCTTCTTTGGCAAAATATCTCCCGAGGATCAGTGCACCCTTCTCCCCAGTTCTGGTCGCTCCTTATCCATTTCTCTCTGTGCTTAAGTACACCTGCTTTTTGTTTGCTTTGGATCTTTCATGACAAAAGGACTCTGTCCAAACTGTGGGGCTTGCTGTTGCCCCCTAGGTTTCCTCAGAGCTTGGAGAAATAAGCACGGTCACGGCATGCAACACACATTTGCTGATTGAGCCATGGCACCAGATGAATGGATATTCCTCCCACACAAGACTCAGTCCCAATGATTTGGAACTCAAGTCTAATCAGGAACCATTTGGGGAAGGCCTTAATTATATCCTGTGATCAGGAGAGAATAAGATTTTGCCCAGGTAGGTAGGCTGTTTAAGCTTTCAAAGGGTACCCTACCCATTTCTGACACTGCCCCCTGCATGTCACTGTATTAAATGCTGAAGTGAAAGGATTTTCCTTTAGTAAAGAACGATAGTACTAATACAAGATTCTGACAAAGAATATGACCTAGGCTCTCTCAACAAATCCTTAGGAAAATCCTAGTTATAAGAATTAGTATGGGGGCTTCTGGGTGGCTCAGTCTGCCTTCAGCTCAGGTCATGGTCCTGGGGTCCTGGGATCGAGATCCACATCAGCCTCCCTGCTCGGCAAACCCAGGGAATTTGCCTCCTTTTCTGACCCTCCCCCTGCTATTTCCTCTATCGCTCACTCTCTCCCAAATGAATGAATGAATGAATGAAATAATAAAATCTTTAAAAGAAAAGTGTGACATATAGTTCTCAACAACACATATAGTCTCTTAAACAGCCTAGATTTGGTGGTTATATCATGGCATCCAAAGGCTATGAAATTGGGTCAAAATGATTGGGCTATTGGTGAAAATGCTTTCACTCCTCTGTATTTTGATGCTATGCTCTCTACTTTATAATATTCTGAGTAACATTATAAAAGGTTTTATATAAAATTCTCTACTGTGTTTCATGTTGAGAACATTGTCAAATCCACTTTCTGTTCTATTAGTCAGAGTGTCTCCTTTGCGAGGTTCTATCAACGAGAATTCCAAGCAGAGCAGCTGTGGGGCCATTTGCCATGCATTACTTTATCGATCTTAATTTCTAATTTCCTTTATATCTTTATTTTTTTATCAGAAACCATAGATTCTATCATCTATCAAATTATAATTTGATAATTCTTCAAATTATCTTAGGGAACAAATTCAATATTATAAAATAAAACTTTATGTAGATCAATTTTTTTGGTGAGCATACAAATTCCACGAGTTTGTAGGTCTACTTATTTGTTTCCCCAAGAAATGATACTTGAGTTTTGTGACATATCTGAGAAAGATCTCTCCCTTGAGATTAATTATCCAAAATGTAGAGCAATTAGGCACCAAACTTCTACTTCATACCCCAAATGAGTTTAAAAGCTCCAATTCCTAGAAAGGACAAGGAAATTAGATAAATCCATGAAATAACTTTAGGGCCATTTCTTTATCTTAGATAAAAAAATTATTTTTGCATTTTATTTATTTATTTATTTATTTATTTATTTATTTTGAATATTTGTATTTTAAAACCAAAAAATTCCACATAGATATATTTTCCCTCTCATTTTTTAAAAGTACGTTATCTTTCCATTTATCTTTCATTTTTGCACTACTGATAGAGCCATAAATGAGTAGAAATATCTCTTTATTTAAGAACAATAGTGCAAACCCTATTACAAACCCCAAGTAATAATTTGCCTCACTGTTGGGTAAAAGTTGGAGGAGGAAAAAATTTGATGCAAAATCTCTGAGCTCCAGCTCATTGTTGCCTGAAGGAAACATGCGATGAGCATTGCCAAATCTTGTTATTATTTAGGATAAGCCAGAACTACAATATTTCAAAAAATTAAAACAAAAACAGTTATATGAGCCAAGCCAAGCCTATCCATGTCCTGGTACAGCCATGGGGCTGCTTATGATTTACAGGTAAGATATCAATCTATCATCCTCTGAATGTATTGTTGTGGAGGAAATTTTTTTAAGTCATTTGTAGTTAACATTTTTCCTTTTCAGGATATTTATAAAGTTTAAAAAAATGCTACTGAAATTTTAAATGTCTTTGTCTCTAAGTTTGAATCCCTTTATTCTTTCTCCATGGTGCACCGTGAGCATTATTTTACTTATAAATTTAAGTCTTCAGCTCTGGAACATTTTTCCATTGTACTATTGATTTTTGAATTTTATTTGTTCATTCATCTTTTTCTGGTTTGGAGGAAGTTTCTCCCTATGCTATCCTCTATCTTCTATAGCTGTCATCTCTCTCCACATTTTTTAATGTCTTTGTCCAATTCCTCTGCATTTTGAAGAGTCTTCTAAAGTTCTCACACACATCATAGCCTTTCCCTGTCATCATTCTTTCACCTTTGATTAATAGAAATACAATTGGAGAATTTTTTGGGCTAGGAAACTGAGGATTACATAATTCTTCTACCAGGTGGGACCATGGCTCTTTTATTATTTTTTAAATTTTTTTATAAGTTTATTTTTTATTGGTGTTCAATTTGCAAACATATAGAATAACACCCAGTGCTCATCCCATCAAGTGCCCACCTCAGTGCCCGTCACCCAGTCACCCCAACCCCCCACCCACCTCCCCTTCCACCACCCTTAGTTCGTTTCCCAGAGTTAGGAGTCTCTCATGTTCTGTCTCCCTTTCTGAAATTTCCCACTCATTTTTTCTCCTTTCCCCTTTATTCCCTTTCACTATTTTTTTATATTCCCCAAATGAATGAGACCATAGAATGTTTGTCCTTCTCCGATTGACTTATTTCACTCAGCATAACACCCTCCAGTCCATCCCCGTCGAAGCAAATGGTGGATATTTGTTGTTTCTAATGGCTGAGGAATATTCCATTGTACGTATACCATGGCTCTTTTATTTAGGAGGTTGCCAACATCTATCTATCTATCTATCTATCTATCTATCTATCTGTCTATCTAACATCTATCTATCATCTATCTATCTATGTCTATATCTATCTATCATCTATCATCTATGTATAGTGACCTACATATAAATAAAGTAATACAGTAGTTATTTTTTCTCTGCTAGTTAAACAAATATAAAAAACAAAATAAGTCTCTGAGAACTGCACAGTTTTTTTTTTCCATTTCCCCTATCTCTCAATACCAAAAACAGAATTTTAAAATTTAATATTTTCAGGATGGAGGTTGGGGTGGGAAATGGTTTTCTAACACATCCATCATTATCAGAAAGATAATAGACAGGTTTTTTTTTCCCCCTTTCAAGCCAAGAGCAGAAACGCCCACTTAAATGGATGTCAGGTAGCAAGAGATGTCACAGAGCAGTGGATGTCACTTAGCAGAAGAGAATAAAGAGGGAGGGAAAGAAGGCCAGGCCACCCCTTGAGCCATTCCTTTCTATTACTAGCCTGATGACATCAAATGAAAATCTGGAAGAGAAAATCCAAATCTGCTGTGAATCTTTGCAAACAATTCCTTTTTCATTGTAGGGAATAGGAGAGGAGCATAAAGAAATGTCAGGGACCTTGAATTCCTATTCAGAGAACATACACTGATTCTAATGCATTTTATATTGATTTCATTGTGATTTTAATTCTGGTAAGCTTTTCTCTTATCTCCTTCATTTCTTTTTTTTTTTCCTTCATTTCTTTTTTATATTTTATATTTTGAATGCCTATCACGGAATTCCTAACTCATCTAAATCTGATTTCTTATCATCATCTCATCTTGTATATCATTATATAAAATCTACATTTTATTAAATTTTGATATAAATCACTTTTCAAAAATATTCTCCTATTTCCTAGGAAAATTACTTTATGGAAATGTCTTCTTCCTCCACTTTTGTTTGGTATATGTTCCTTTATTGTGTGGGAGCTTGTATATAATCTGGGGGTTTACTAAATTTGTATTATGAAACTCTTTCAGGCCACACTACTAGGTTTTCAGAGTTTTAATGTTTTCTTGGATTCACTTTTTCATTTTATATTTATTTATTTATCTACTAACTATTCACTGAGAGCCTATTTTCATACTATGAGGATGCGTTCAATTTATGGTTGTTGATATAGTTCTCCTCTCTTATATCAAATTTATTGTTCCTAATATGATTCTCAGCCTTGGGCAATATAGGACAAAACTTGCATAACCCTATTACCCTTTTGTCATTCTCTCTTTTTATTTTTTTTCTCCATTTGATACACAAAGCCTGACTTGGGACAGACTCTTTGTGATCCTTTCTAAATCTGATATTTATCATAACAGAGAGGTTGCCTCTAAAATGTATTGAAGTTTTATACATGTGGATTACACCCTTCCCCAATTTTAACATGAATAAATATTTTAGTATTTAAAAAATAATTACTGTTTGATTCACAGATTCATTCAGCCATCCCTATTGTTCACATCACCAATACAACTCCTGCTTGGATTAGTTTTAGTGTCTTCTTGCCTTTATTAGACTCACCCAGTTTTATATTAGAATTGTTTCCTTGTATACAAAAGCTCTATAGTGTTGGCCCCGAAATCAAAGTACAGTTCGTTCTCAAATGAAAATTTTCTTAAATTTAATATAATTTCATCATTAGTCCTTAGTATTTTTTACTGGCTTTTGTGTGTGAATACTGTGGAAATGAATCTATCAGAAAATAGAGGAATCAATTTAGTCTTTGTCATCGGAATTATTTTTAAAAGATGAAAATGAGTGGCATCCTTATAATACACAAATATTATGACATATCTATAAATTTCATGTACATTTCTCCCAATAAGTGTCATTTACTGACCTAAGATTTTAAAGGTTTTGAGAGGGGTATCTAATCACCCAACTCTCTTCTTCTGAACCAATTGAGAATAGACAGAGGGTACTGGTGGGAAATTTTTAACAGTATTTTTAAAAAATATTATTAGGAAAATTTGATGAGTCGGTGTGACATTAACTCAAGGACAAAATGCAATTTTATTTTATTTTTAAAAATAGTTTATTTACTTATTTGTGAGATAGAGAGAGCATGAACAGGGGCTGGGGAGGCAACTACCCAGAGAAAGGAGCACAGACCTTATTAGCATCAAGTCAGTGACCCCGCCAGGCTGGGAGCAGCACTAGTCCCTCCGCATCCCGTTGGGAAGCCTGGGTGTATTCTTACAACGTGGGCTCTACTTGAGAGGGAAAAGAGAGGATGCAAACATGGCTAGAAGGATCATAAGCATTTCCCCAAACATAGAGTTTCCCAAACCATCTTTTGATAAACTTGGGATTGTGGCCTTATTTTAAGGTAGATGTCACAGAGATCAAGAAACTCTCAGTAGAACTTTCTGCCAGTTGGAAGCAACAAAGACATCATGACTACAAATACTTAGAATGGTATCCTTGGTCTTCTGCTTTCTCAGGGATCCCAGTCTTCATTGCATTGTCTCTATTTCAAGGCTTATTGCTTGCAAAGAGCGGTAAAACTTCCTGTTCAGACACACGTGTGCTACAGTGTGACTGATACTAGAAAAAGTGATCTTTCTGTGATTATTCTGTGCACTTTATAAAATTTCTTTGAATGATAGCTTGCTTTTCAATATTTTTTGTACTATTTTCAAAGGATTAAAAGTGGTTTAATACATTCACATCAAAATTTTATTTAAAATGTAAGCATTAAATCATTGATAACTGAATTGTTTTAAGTAGAGGGACTTTAAAATAACAAAAATTGTTTAAATTTAAAGGTTATGATAATACGTAAATTTATCATACTATATATATTTTGGTTTTATAAACTGTTGTATAAATTTAAAGAAAATGATACAAATCCATAAACCTATTCCATCTGGGTAATTGCTTATTTTTTCTCTACAAGTGATGGGATCTGCTTCATCTTAAGCAAACAAAAATTTGTTCCTTAGTTACTGATAAACCTAAAGATTCTCAGATTAGGTGACCAAAAACATATTAAGAGATAGAGTTGGGAAGAAAAAAATTAACATTTATTAATATATCCTTGTTTCCCAAGGGAAATTTTAACTATGAGATGAATAAAGTCTAATAAAAACAGTAAGTTCTTTCCATGCTTTATGATTTTTTAATACTAATAAATGCATGCATTTCTAAAAAACAAATTTTTGTTTCTGGTTTTGTTTTAGATTCTGGTTTCTGATCCAGAATGTAAAAAACTACAAAAAGAAGAGCAAATTACATCCAAAGTAAGCAGAGGAAAAGAAATAATAAAAATTAGGACAGAAATCAATGAAATTGAAACCAGGAAATCGATAGAGAATATCAATAAAACCAGAAGCTTGTTTTCCGAAAAAAAAAAAAAAATTACATTCATAAGATTCAAGTCAGGCTAACAAACACATAAACAAGTAAATTAAATAGAAGGATGTTATAATCAGTAATATCAGAAACAAAAGAAGGGTCATCACTAGAGATCCTATAGATATTGAAAGGATATAAAAGAATAAATACTGGGATCCCTGGGTGGCGCAGCGGTTTGGCGCCTGCCTTTGGCCCAGGGCGCGATCCTGGAGACCGGGGATCGAATCCCATATCAGGCTCCCGATGCATGGAGCCTGCTTCTCCCTCTGCCTGTGTCTCTGCCTCTCTCTCTCTCTCTCTGTGACTATCATAAGTAAATAAATAAAAATTAAAAAAAAAAAGAATAAATACTATGAATAACTCTATGCCTGCAAATTTGATAATCTAGATAAAATGGGCAATTTCCTTACAAGATAGTCAGCAAAATCTCACACAAGAAAAGATTTGCTAAATATACCCATTCTAATAGAAGAGAGAGAAAATCTCACTGTGGTTTTGATTTGCATTTCCCGGATGATTAGTGAATCACGTACCTATTGGCCATTTGTATATCTTCTTTGAAAAGGAAGTCAAAAAAAAAAAGAAAGAAAAAAGAAAAGGAAGTCTATTCAAGTCTTGAGCCCATCTTTTACTCATGTTATTTGTTTCTTTGTTATTGAGTTATAGGAGTTTCTTGCATATTTTGAATATCAACCTCTTATCAGATAGATGATTTATAAATATTTTCTCCCATTCCATACACCACCTTTTCATTTTGTGGATCATTTATTTTGTCGTCTAGAAGTCTTTAAATTTGATATCATCCCACATGTTGATTTTTTTTCTTTTTTTGCTTGTGCCTTTAGTGTCAGATCCAAAATAACCATTGCCAAGACAAATGTCAAGAGGCTTTTTAACTTATGTTTTCTTAAAGGAGTTTTATGTTATGGCTTAAAGTCTTATACTTAAGTCGTTAATCTAGTTTGAGTTAATTTTTGTGAGTAGTGTAAGATGGGGATTCAGTGCCATTCTTTTGAATGTTAAAATTCAGTTTTAGCAAAACAATTTTTTTTTTAGTTTTAGCAAAACAATTTATTGAAGGGACTATCTTTTCTCTATTGAATATTCTTGTCTCTCTTCTCAAATATTAGTTGACTGTAAATGGTTTTTTTGGTTGTTGGGTGGGAGCTTGAATCTGTTCCATTGGTTTATATGTCTGTTTTATGGCACTACCATCCTCCATTTTGGTTTTAGTTACTTCATTTTTTAAATAGAGTTTGAAATCAGCAGGTGTGATGCCCCCAACTTTGTTCTTCTTTCTTGAAATTGTTTTGGCTACTCTAGTTCTTTTGTGGTTCCATAAGAATTTTAGTTTTTTTTTTTTCTATTTCTGTAAAAAATGTCATTGGAATCTTGCTGGGGATTGCATTCAATGTATAGATGACTATGGGTATACAGATACTTTAATAATATTAATTCTTCCCATCCATGAACACAGAATATCTTTCCATTTACTTATGTTTTCTTCAATATTTTTCATCAATGTCTTTTTTTTTTAGACTTTCATTTTTTTTTCTTATTTCAAGTTTTGTTTAAATTCCAGTTAGTTAGGGGCACCTGGGTGACTCAGTGGTTGAGTGTCTGCTTTGGCTCAGGTCCTGACACCGGGATCCTAGGACAGAGTCTCACATTGGGCTCCCCACAGGGAGCCTGCTTCTCCCTCTACCTGTGTCTCTGCCTCTCTCTGTGTGTCTCTCATGAATAAATAAATGAAATCTTAAAAAAAAAAAAAAACACCTCCAGTTAGTTAACATATAGTGTAATATTCATTTGAGGAGTAAAATTTAGTGATTCATCACTTATATGTAACACCGAGTGCTCATCACAAGTGTCCTTCTTAATATCTATCACCCATTTAACCCATCTTCTGGCCCACTTCCCTTCCAACAATCCTTAGTTTGTTTTCTATAGTTATGAATTTGTTTTATGGTTTCCCTCTTTTTTCCTCAATACTCATCTGTTTTATTCCTTAAATTGTACATATGAGTGAAATCATATGGTATTTATCTTTCCCTGACTGACTTACTGTGCTTAGCACAATACACTCTAGCTCTATCCATGTCATTGCTAACTGCAAGATTTCATTCTTTTTAGTGACTAATATTCCATTATAGATAGGTAGGTAGATAGATAGATCTTTATTTTTACATAGATCTTTATTTATATATAGATCTTTATTTATAAAGATTATGTATAGATCTATCATCTATCTATCTATCTATCTATCTATCTATCTATCTATCTATCTATCTATAAATCACACTTCTTCTTTATCCATTCATTAGTTGATCAACATTTGGGCTCTTTCCATAATTCGGTCTTTGCTGATCTTGCTGCTATAAATATCAGGATGCATGTAGTCCTTCAAATCAGTAGTTTTGTGTCCTTTGGGTAAATACCTAGTACTGCGATTGCTAGATCATAGGGTAATTTTATTTTTAACTTTTTGAGGAACCTCCCTACTGTTCTCCACAGTGGCTGTACCTGTTTGCATTCCCACCAGCAGTGTAAGAGGGCTCCCCTTTCTCTGCATCCTCACCAACACCTGTTGTTTCCTGTGTTAATTTTAGCCATTCTGACAGGTGTGAGGTGATAACTCATTGTGGTTTTGATTTGTATTTCCTTGAGGATGAATGACGCTGAGCATCTTTTCATGTGTCTGTTCATCATCTGTATCAGTGTCTAATAGTTTCCTGTCTATGGATAGTTGCTAGTTGGTCTACTTATGAAGGAAATTGAAGTTGGGAATGGCCTATATTGCCATTTGGATGACCAGAGTTAGCATTTTCTTACTCATTTTAATTTATTCATTATTATATCATCAGAAAGATTATAATTGAAACATCATAATGCTAAATTGCTTTACCTCCAGTGAAGCCACTGACTGTTCAAAGATGCCCACTCCAAACTAGCAATATTATTCCTCCTCTTGACTCCTGAATTACCTAATGCATTTTTATTTACCATGATTTTTGATAGTTATAGTGTTCACTGTTTTGTCATTTCTTCAGTCATTTCTTTCTTTTCACAAATATAAAGGTTGTGTGTGAGACAATTAAACAATGAAAATTAACAGCTATGCCAGTGTCAAATGCATCAGGAGTATCAAATAATGTGGGCAGTGCACTTGGATTCTGTACAACTCTAGATAGTTTGGATGTCAACATTGATAATTCATGACTCCCAAAATTTAAAGAAAAAAATGATAATGTAGAAATAATTTTGGAGAAACATCTCTCCAAGCAAAAGTAAATTAATTAGACACTTTACCAGAAGAAAAGTTATGGCCAAAGATTGGCCATAGTTATGTGCCTTTGGCTCCTGGCCCAGCAATTTAGCTTCTTCCTGCAAAACTCCGGTGCAACAATAGCTTTGATTTAAAAAATTCTCTGCAAAATATTTTGAGCATCCACATAGTCAGGGCTGCTGCTGCTGTTACATAAGGCTCATTTGCTGAATTAGAAGAAGGCGCCCCCTCTGGGAAGATGGATTAGAAATAGGCACCGTTTTCCTCGGAGCTAACATAATCTTGCATCAAAAGCACACAGAGAGGATTTTTAGCCCTAACAGGCTTCCTTGGCTGAGGACCCTTGTTCAGGGCACAGCTTGCATGACAGGGTAACAATTGGCCCAAATCTATTTTTCTTAAATTCACTTTCTTAGCAAGGTGGTGAAAATAAAAGCTTAGTATGATACAAAAGTGGCGTTTTAGGTAAATATCTTCATCATTACATTTATTGCTTGCTAATCTCCCATTTTCTTTAAAACTTGATCCAAGTATAATCTTGTTAGCCTTATGCATTTGAACACTGATAAGTTCCATAAGAAGAAAAGAAACTACAAAAGCTAGTATTTATAACCACTGTTGCAAGTGTACTGCCAGCATGTGGTTTTATAAATTGTCACTGAGGAATTTGCATAATCTCACATATTATGTGTGAGCAAAATGGCGAAAATTTTCAATATTTCAAAGGGAATTTATTTCTCTACCTTTAATGTCAGGGTATAAATATAATATTTCCTTTTAAACCAGCAAACTGATGGAATCTATTCCATTGTTCTGAAGGTCGATAACTTGCTGATCAGAACTGCCTCCAAGCAATTTGTGATATTCACTATCACAGTGCTATCAAAGAAGGAAATATAATCCCAGTGCATACAGTTATAATATCATCACTTATATAATCAGATGACCTAGATTCAAATCTTTGCGCAACAGCTTACCAGCTGTGCGACATTGGACAAACGATAGTTTGCCTAAAATATAGGGGGTTTGTGGATTACAGAGTGCAAAAATGAATTCTAGCAATCAAAATCTCTTCTAAAAATATTCTGTTTTCCTTCCGATTTTTCTGTGTGATTTATGTCTTTCCAGGGCCTCTCATTTTGCCTAAAGGAAACAATGGACAAATATAAGTAGAAGTCTTAAGCTTTAAAGGAAATTAAGAATGTGCCAAGTTTCATTTTACTTTCATCATCAAGTTATGTTATTAAAGCACTTTATACCACAATTTTTATCTCTAAAGGGGGCAAATGCTACACCCTTCTCCAAGGGTCATGATTATCAAATGAATGACAGATAGGCTTATGAGGACCAAATGATTTACAGCTCTTAGAACTATATCTGGCCCTAAAGAGTAAGCACTCGATAAAAGGAGTGATCACTAGTAACATCCTTGAGTTTCAGAGAAATGTAAAAACTCATAAAACTTGAGATTTTTGTTGATGCACTAAGAAACAAGTTTACAATAAAATTTAAAATATGTACAAAGTCATCTGATCTTCCATGTTTTACAATTTTTTTTCCTTAGGAATCTGAATAAATGGAAAAAGGAGGGCAAATTGCACACATGTAGATTTAATTCAGAATAGGTAATATCGACATAATGAACATATGAAGGGAAAAGTCGGTAAAGGAAGGAAAAAAAATAAAAGTAAATGATGATACGTGGGCATCTGGGGGAAGAAAAATATTATGTTGTTATTATTAGAATCCTTTTAAAAATACCAGGTTTGTGTGCCTCTTTCTCAGAACCCACACACTCTGAGTGTTAAGAGGAGGAGTTGTTAGCACTGAAGTAATTATAACGAGGGTGTAAGTTTCTGTAGGTGGGAGACAACTTATTATATGGAGGTGCTTATTTTTGTCTTAGAATAATATTTTATTGAATTTAGATATTCAGGCAAGGATACAGCTCTCCCTTCAACATGAAGTAGAGGATTGGCTGAAGGAAAGTGCACTTCCATTTATGCCAAGAGACAACTTATTCTGTGGAACAATATTCACTGCAGGCCTGGCACCCCTTGCAAAAGACAATTTTGGCATTTTCCTCTGATGATTTACTTGCCTAATATCTTCGTTGTCATAAAATATTAATAAGAATACTCTAGGGCACTTAATTTAAAGTTTGAATGCCATATAAATAACTTTTATGTGAGAGTATAAAATAAATGTCTTCATCCTTCTGTGTGTAAATAAGTAGTCTATTTTCTCTCTTTTTAAAAAACAGTTCTATAATCTGATCAGTGTTGCTTCTGCATTGCTTTAGGGGTGCTCCATTAGTGTCATTATGCAAAAAAGAACTGTAGTACCATAATATGAAATTTTCTCATTAGTTTATCATCAGAACTGAAAAGCCCTCTTCTAGTAGCTAATATATAGATTCTATGTGAGGGTATCTTTTTTTTTTATTGGAAATTTTATTTTTTAACATCGTTTTAAGTTTACAACGAAATTGAGAGGGAGGTACAGGGATTTCCCCTATGTTTCTTGCCCCCCCCCCCCATGCATGTCCCCATTGTAAATATCGCTCACAATGAACAGATGTTTATTACGACCAATGAAGCTACACTGACGCTTCATAATCACCCAACGTCCATTGTCTACCTAAGGTTTTACTCTTGAGGTATGAGTTTGGGAAAATTCATAGTCTATGGGTTTGGCAAAAAGTATAATGACATATGCCCATAATTATGATATCTTATAGAGTATTTTCACTTTGCTAAAATCCCTGTTCTGCCCATTTGTCACTATGCCTCCACCCTTACCCAGCACCCTTGGCATAGCTTTTTCCCAAGACTATTTTAAGATGACTTGCCGTGATTGTTCACTGTGAGTAAGTCAGTCATGCTCCATAATCTGGGACCTCTGCCCTCTGCTCCATCCCTGTGGATGCTACTGCCTTCCCCTGGCCCCAACACCAGGCACCACCACTCCACTCCCTTCACTGATCTGGGAAAGTCCTGGAGTCCTCAAAATGGTGCTTTGAAATTTTTAGTGCTATACTTATTTTCTCTTTCATGCTACATTCTTCTACAATGGGTACTAACCTTGTATTTTCTGATGTTTTTCAGGTTTCCCACTGCCTTTTCTTTGTATTTCAGACATGAGCCCATGTGAGTGCTGAACTGGGAAGAAATGCCCAATAAATAACAAGGTGTACTCAGAACAACTATCCCTTCCCTGTAGGAGATTTTCAATGGAAAGTATAATTTTCATTGCAATGAAAAATGTATAAGATATTTCATCCTACCCTATATACCCATTTTAATACATGCTTTACTAATATTTGTAAGTTATGTCCTCATAATCTATAAGCTGAAATTTAAAAATTTACACTAAGGTGAGTCAAAATCTATCAATGGCTTGCAATGAACACTTCAGAGTTTCAAAGAAAAACTCTATTTTTATACATAATGTGTACAATAAGGAGTTTTAAAAGTATAATTTAAGGGAGAAAAAGAACAATGCAGAAGACCAGACAAAGAATCTGAGTAAAGTGTAAATAGAAGAGAAGTTACTAATGAAGAGAAACACGGCTTCGTTCTCTCCTGTGAGGTTGGAAGTCAACCTCACGATTTTACTCACGTCTGTTCTTCCTTTCCTACACCCAAATCATTGTCTAAACTCTAATTTATTCCTGTTATTGCTCTATTAATTTCCTAGTCGCTCTGAGCAGCACTTGAGTTGGCATTGTTCCAAAAATATCTTTTCTGTTCCTATGGGGAAAAAATGTTGCTTACTATATTAATCCACTTCAGTTTTGTTTTGGCCTCCAATGACCCAGTAATACCTACAAACTCAAAAATCACATAAAAGCAATTGGATTTTGTTCTTAAATTAATCTCTTTTTTAGACACAACTTCCATTAACGAAACTTAATTTTCCATTGTCTTGTCTTCTTTTCATTCATTTACTCCTTCCATTATCTTTGTTAAATTTCTTCTCTGCTCATTTAAATTTAGAGGCAAACACATGAATAATGGAGGCCTAGTAATAATCTAGAAGTTTCTATTTCATTTATCAACTAATATTTTGTTTATCTAATTGATTTGACATATATTAATTGAATTCTAATTTTATATTCCACCTATTTGTTGAGATACTTGTAAGAATCTATAATCAGTGCCCATCCTTGAAAAAGACAAAAGAAATATTCAAATATGAACTTGTTAAAATTACTACTATAGGACATCCTATGTCTCATAATATTATATGTGCTAAATGTTTTTGAGTTACAGAGGATGAAATTATTCGTTGTTGTTTTTTTTTTTTTTTCACCAGAATCAGAGAAAGCTTCACAGAAAAGAGACCATCCAGAGTTAGATCTGAGGCATAAGTAAAAATCTATCAGGTAAGGAAATGTCAAAAAGGGAATTGAAAAAAAAAAAGCAAAACTAAAAACTAGTCAACAAAAATCAAATTAGCAGGGGGGGCCTGGATGGCTCAGTCAGTTAAGCATCTGTCTTCGGCTCAGGTCATGATTCCAGCATCCTGGGTTCTAATCCAATATCAGGCTCCCTGCAGAGTCTGCTTCTCCCTCTCTGCCTCCTTCTCCCCCTCTTCTCTGCTTGTTTCTGTCTCTCTCAAATAAACAAATAATCTTTAAAAAATTTAATTAGGAAAAAATGTAGATAAAATAATGGACTCTTGAGGGTAGGGCCCAGAGATTAAAGCACACTAAATGCCGTGCTGATGAGCATGTACCTTATTTAGGCAGAAATGGAAAGTACAACAAATCCCAAATTATGTTGTACACATGAAACTAACATAATGTTGTTATATGTTAATCATATCTCAATTAAAAAGAAAGAAAGAAATGGAAACTCTACAGAGGTTTTAAATGTGGGCTTTGTCTATGTCTTTAAATGTTTTCAAACACAACACTCATTACTGAATAGCTGTATGTGATTAAAATATATGAGTATTAAAAAAATTAAACATTTTTCCATATCAATGACTCTTATCAAACTCCCCAAACCTCATTTCACTTTTTTGAATTAAAACCCTGAGAATTTCTGGGAAAAAACACCTATTAACTTATCCACAGTTAATAACATGAATTAATAAATCAGAATAGATCCTTGAAAAGGGCTTGCATGAGAGAAATATAGAATATTTATTTTCAATGAAAAGAAATAAACACATACATAACAGATAATGTTATCTAGAAGAACAAGTGGGGGGAGGGTACCCCAGTCATATCCAGAGAAGGTTTAGGAGTTCCAGGCAACTGGAAATTAGTTCCTACATCTGAAGTTGAGTAAAATGTATCAGTCACTGTCTTGATAAGAAAAAAAAATGATGCACTCAAAAGAGAGTAACCAAAAATAATTTAATAAAGGGGATCTGAACCAAGAAGTTAAGGGAATAAAAATCAGCTGAAGGAAACTGTTACTGGCTCTAGACCTGAAGGGGCCAATGAAGGGAGCACTGTTGCCAGAATCAAGAGAAAGCTGAAGCCAAAATCTATCCAGAAATCAAGAACCAGAGAACCTGGGCCACCAGTCTGTAGAGGTCAGTCTTCAGGAGCATGAATCAGGACAGAGAAGGACAAGGAAAGGATGTGGAGAGGCAAATGGGGAATAAGTAGCAAGAAAGAGAGGAAAGAGGCATAATAAGAATGGGGAAATAAAGAAGGGGTAAATGGTCACCATGAACAAGGCTGGATAACCATGAGCATTATAGTGGAGACTGGGAAGAAACTTGTCATAGGTGGGAAAAGGAAAGACATTTGTCCTCTGAGATTTCTGTAATATAAGCAAACAGAGCCCTGTACTTGTTTGCACTTTCATATGCTTATTTAGATGCATTGTATTCCTTTGTATATTAATAATCTTAATGATGATAAAATCAAAACAACTCTAAGGCTTCTTTTTTCCCTTCCTAAATGTTGCTCCATTCTCAAAATGGCTTTGTATCAATCTTATTGTAAAAAGAAATGTATATCCCATTTTAAGTATCATCAAGAATTTACTTAAAAAGTCCCAGTTCTCAAAAACTCTATGATTTCTAAAAGTTATATAACTAAGGAATTTCAAATAATTCTTTTGATAATTTTCATTATACTTTAGTAATGTTCTTAGATAAGTTCATTTTTAGTTTTTTTCACCAAGAGCACAATAAAAACTTTTAAGGTAAATGTTGCTCTTAGTTTAAACTTACCATTTTGGTGGTAGGTAACAGTCAAGTTTTATTTAATTTAAGAAAGACTAGAAAAAGTTACTCATGCTGATAAAATATTAATACATAATCTATTATATAACAATATAATAGATCCATTCAAAGATTTATTCATTCAACAAATGTTTCTGGAATATTTGTTGAACTATGGGCCAGTCTTGGTTGCTAATGAAGCCCGTTTCTAATCCATCTCTGTCTCTGACTCTCTCTTGCTCTGTGTGTGTCTATCTGTATAAATGTCTTACCTGTAGTGGCTTCAGATATGGTCAGGGTTTATAACATATGCATGTCAAACATAAATTTTAAAACACAAATTGAAGGCAAGAAAAAACAATACAAGAAAGACTATGTCTTGGATGAAAATGAAACAAATTACTACAAGCAAGAGGTCCCAAAGTTCCTTTCATCTGATTCCCTTATAGTCCTCGTCTCAGCTAAGAACTATTTCATTTTTCCCATTGATCAGGCCAAAAAGCCTTGAAGTTGGGTGAAGGGGGGTGGGAAGCACTATCTTCCAGTTATGGTGTGAATATGTCATGGGGATAAGGGATTCAGCATAGGCAGTGCAGTTAATGGCCCTGTAATGGTGCTGCGTGGTAACAGATGGTAGCTACGTTTGTGGTGCGCATTGCATAACATATAGATCTGTCCAATGGTGGTGTATGTACCCCTGAAATGAATACAACACCATGTGTTAACTGCATTTCAATTTTTAGAAAATGAAATCGAGGAGTCATCTTACGATGACTCTTTCTCTTAACCTCATATCCAGCCCAACTACAAATTATTTCAGCGCTGCATTTCAAACATCTCCACAGTTCAACTTGTAGAATGGCTCGAGGGAGGTTTTCTGCTTGTTTTTTAAATGGAGCTGGCTTCTATGTAGCACGCCAGTTTGATCTACATTCTGTTAACCGTGCCCATTCCTAACTTTTAGGAAAGCTGAAAGTTATGGTCTCAACATACATCACACAGGGTGTGATGGGGAGTTTTGTGAGTAATTAATAATCACTGTCAGATTTTGCTATGAGTAGTTGTCTGAGAAGGGGTAATAAAAAACAGAGAAGAAGAAAGAGAGAGAGAACAAAACTACATAAGTCTGGTTCATGGGTATCTCATGGATTACGTGACGATAGTGGCCAAAAGTGGGTGGCTGCGTTACAGAACCATACAGGGGTGACCTCCAGGGATACAGAGGTAACGTCCTCTCAGTAGGAAGGAGTTGGAGCTAATACATTTCTTTGTTGCCTAGAAGAAAAGATACTATACAGGTCTTATAAAAAGAGACCAATAATTTAACTCAATAAATAGAGAATGGGACGACCTAAGTGTGCAGAATTCGTGAAAAATGCATTTCTGGAAGGAATACATGGTTAGATCTCCCAAAATGGCTCACGTTGTGAAATATATGCATATATGATATAAATACTTGCCAAAAGGTCCTGTTCCCTGAAGCTGTTATTTAATAGACGACCTATCATGTCTTCCACAAAGTAGGTTATAGATGGTCCTTCTCCCCAGCCATGGCAATGCTTATCATATTTCCTTATGAACAAAGTTGCTAAGATGGCAGCGATGAAGTTTACACAAGGTTCAATAAAATGGACTTCCCCTCAATTTGCAATAGAATCCAGACCCCAGATCCACCACCATATTAATGGAAGATTGACCCTCTAGACCCTCTTCTCTATTGGATAAATGGGGCAGCAATTCTTGTTCACTAGAATATACACGATGATGATAAAGATCTGCCTTCTTTCACCAGGAGGTGAAGGCTTTCACCTGCATCACCATCCATAAACTTTCTGAATTCTTTGCTCAGTGAGTCAGAGCATCCCACATAATATTGCCTCTCAAGAAGAAAACCCTTTTAGAGCAAATTAACACAAAGCATTGGTTCTTAAGGGCTTTATTGGTCTTGCCATGCTTTCTGTCTATATCTAATCCAGAGGCATCTGTCCCTATAGAATAAATGGAATGGTTTACTAATGACCAGTTTATGGTGTAGGTGATCCAACAGGATGTAATATATACTTTGAAGCAGTTACCAATAAATGGTACTATTTATACGATAGTTAGATAGATTTCATCACTATTACATCTGTTGAACCACACACGACTGTCAACTCCCTGTCCATGCTGGCCTCAGATGTTTCAGAGATCATAGCATCTAAGGCAGAAAATCTTCTACGAGGAATCACGACGACAGCTCCATTGAATTCCAAGTTATGATACCGTTGTGCCCCTCAGTGCTCGTCATGCCACTGAACAGGCAAAATGGGGAAGATATTGTAGCTATCATAGTTGATCAGAATTGTGAAATGGGCACAGAATTACTGCTGCTGTGACACACAGTGGGCAGAAAGGCCTGTGCCTGGGAATACTCTAGAACGCTCCCTGCACTCACATGTCCATCAAACCTTTACAAGAAGAAACTCCGAGCTTTCAAGCCTACCAGCTTTAATCATACCTTGAGATAAAGAACCTCAACATAGATGCCAGCTGATGCAGTGGACAAAGAAAGGTATAGATGCAAATTAGAGGTAAGTAGGGCTGCAGAACGAAGAACTAGCATAGGTGACCGTATACGAACTTGTTCTATTTATGTATACTTGGGTTTTTCTCCCTCTCAATTCTCCTTTCTCTGCAGTATAAGCTGTGTTATTGATAGGTTAACTTGGCCTGTAAATCATATGCTTTCAGGTCAGGACTGTACATGAGTTAGAGGAAGAATGAAGAACAACCAGAACCAAGGACTTCATGAGACATGGATCTCCCCATTGGGGTGTCGATACACTAAATGAGCTAGAGTATGGTGCTTTTGCTGTTTTATCATCAACAGATTAGATTAGGAGAAGTGTGTGCTTGATATGAACACTGCATCTAAGGTATAGACTATAGAATACACTGAAAATTGGCTCACTGAGCACTTCCCCAGAAAAGATAAATACCACATTCCTTAGATTCCTTTATAGTCAGAATTTCACATGTGCCCTCCCTTGCTTCTGCAGGACAATCTACACAAAAGCTTGCAGGTGGGGTTGACAGATAGTTATCTTTGAAATTCAAGTAGCAGGGGTAGTGGTTCTGTTATGGAAATGCTGCTGGTTGGTTTCTAGTTTCGCTGATTAACAGAAGACTGGAATCTGCAGAAACACTCCACAGAGTGGTAGTGATTTCTGCTATTCTCCAAAATCCATTTTCTGCATTCCCCCAAGAAGTCTGTGAGATACCTTATACTTTATAAGTTGTACGTTAGCCATTATAGACTGCTTAGTCATATGTAATAAAAGTATTACATAAAAGTATGTCATAAAAGTATGGAAAGAATAATCATCAAATTTTTAGAAAATAGGCTACTTTAGGGAGTAGAGGAAGAGAAATGTGACCAAAAAGTGGTAAGTAAGATAGGAGAAAAAATGAGTGGGAAATACCAGAACGGGAGACAGAACATGAGAGACTCCTGACTCTGGGAAACGAACTAGGGGTGGTGGAAGGGGAGGAGGGCGGGGGGTGGGAGTGACTGGGTGGCGAGCACTGAGGGGGGCACTTGACGGGATGAGCACTGGGTGTTATTCTGTATGTTGGCAAATTGAACACCAATAAAAAATAAATATATCTAAAAAATTTTTTTAAAAAATCCACTTGAGTATTTTGAGCAGAGGAGCTTCGGGATGTGACATCTGTTTTCAGCGACCACTGTGCGCTGTCTCCAGGAAGATTCTGTTGCGGTGCAGGGGTAAAGTGGGAGCTCTTTAGGAGGTATTTCGGTGTTCCAGATGATGGCAGCTTGGAGGCCGTTTGCGGCTGTGGAGATTGCCAGAGGAAGGCATATTCTTATGCATTTTGAAGATATTTCCTATAGAAAATAGCAATCAACTAATAGAAAATGAATAATTTAGTGAAAATACGAGATTGGGATATTAACATGTTTATCTTGACAGAGGGTAAAATTTGAATTTAAGCAAATTACAGATGGATTAAGCATTAAAATATAAAGCGTAACATTATAAAAGACATGGGTGGAAATATGGGTGCATTAACACTGATCTGGGGTTGAGAGACTTTCTCAGCAGAAAGACAATAATAAAGGAACCAATCGGCACAGAGATTGCAAAGACTCCAAAATACTGAGAATTAAAAGGTAAAGGTCAACCTCTTACAAGTGTTAATGAAGCGTTAGTTTCCTCAGTTAGAGGAAGAGCTTCCAATTTACTTGTTTAACAGGCCTTGGGGCCTTAGGCTATGGATCTGGCCATTGTTTATCTTTAGTTACTTTATTGGCCTGTAGCTCTTTAGCTCCTGTAGACCTAAGGAACGTTCTCCGTTGTTCCGACAATCACCTCACAAACGTCCTTAATTCTCTGGTTGTTTTCTCCTCATCTTAACTCCGGGTATGACTGTGAACTCAGAAAACCCAACTTCAAGGGAGCCACTGAGTGTTACTGGAGAAAATAACGCACACGTTGGGGTGGGGACACTCGTGTTTCTCAGCACCCACAGCGATGGATCATGCAACGGCACACGCTGCTTTCCAATTAACGGTGTATTATGAACATTTATCTGCTAATAAATTCCAGCATACGGATCTGTAAGGCACTATAAGGGCATGAACAAATCTACCATCCCAGTCACATACCTGGATCCGATCCTGGACTACTGTAAAAGGATGTAATGAACAGTCATGTATCTGTAAGGATTGTTTTAGCAAAAATCCTTAAAAGTGGAAATATGTGATAAGGAATATAAAAATTTTAAGGCTGCTTATATATATTTCAAAGTTTCATTCTATTTCATAAAGTTGAATGAAAGATCCTATATTACTTTGTGATGACTTGCTAGCTTATAGATTTTGTTTTTAAAAAATGTCGTTATCTCAAGTTGCTTTATGTCTTAATCTTAGCAGCTGTAACAAACTGCCATAGACCAAGCGGCCCTATATATAAACACCAGGAATTTAATGTCTTACAGTTCTGGAGGCTCAAAGTCTGAGATCAGGGTGCCCGCAAGGTCAGGTCAAGTTCTGCTCCTGGACTGCACCCTTCCCACTGTGTCCTTACCCGGCGAAAGGGGCCTAGGGACCTCTGTGGGATCTCGTTAGTAAGAGCAGGAGGTTCATTCATGAAGGCTTTTTTTTTAATTTATTTTTTATTAGAGTTCAATTTGCCAACATATAGCATAACACCCAGTGCTCATCCCATCAAGTGCCCCCCTCAGTGCCCGTCACCCAGTTACCCCCACCCCCCGCCCTCTTCCCCTTCCACCACCCCTAGTTCGTTTCCCAGAGATACGAGTCTCTCATGTTCTCTCTCCCTTTCTGATTTTTCCTACTCATTTTTTCTCTTTTCCCCTTTATTCCTTTTCACTATTTTTTATATTCCCCAAATGAATGAGACCATATAATGTCTGTCCTTTTCCAATTGACTTCACTCTCATGAGGCACCCCCTTCTTAACACCATTGCTTAGGGCATAATAATACCAACATTTGAATTCTGGGAAGACACAGATATCCAGACCACAGCACTTTATGTGATCTCAATTACGAGTTATGTTTAATATCTAACACTTATATTAGCTATACTTTATAGTCTTTAATTAATAATACCTTTTAAATATAGGTCTTAGATGCCTGATTTCCGTTGCTTTGTTTACGGAGATAAGGAGAATATTAAAAACATTGAGTTATAATAATCTTATAATGAATATTATTTTCTCATACATTTTCTTTTATGCATTTTTCTGCCAAAAATGTCTTACTTTCATAATTAGAAAAAAAACCCAACCCTATTCTTTAAGAAGGAATTCAGTTTTGCCTTCCTATATGAAGAAAACATCCTGTAACCACTCAGTTTTTGGTATTAATATCACTAAATAGTTTGGAAGACAAATTGAGGAACTGACCATTTATTTTTTGTTTTTTTGTTGTTCGTTTTTAATTTTTTAAAAATTTTTTTGGAAATGACCATTTAAAAAGTAAATCAATTACTTAAATATAACAGAGGTTTTAGTATAATAAAAATATAATCCATTGTACATAATTCAAATTATCCAGGCCTTCTGATTAGGTTTTGCATAAATTAAGGCATGCTTCTACATATTTAAAAAGATTAGTCTTAAGAAATCATATATATATATATATATATATATATATATATATATATATATATATATATATATGAAGGTCTTGAGTAGACTCCAAGGGACTCAGAAGCATGAAGAATGAAAATGAACCAATTGCAGGGAGTTCACAAAGCAAGTACTTCAAACTGGAAATGCAAAAAAGTAGAAAAGGAATATGTACCTTCAGCCTCTGGCCAGTTGTTATCTTTCAAAAATGTAATGTAGTTCTTGAAAACAGCCTGCAGGATCGGCTTTCATATTTATGGAGAAATTTAATGTAATTTAATTTAATGTAACAAAAATTCCCTCATGTATTATTTCCTTATTATTTGAAGTAGTTAGACTTTCCAGACTGTCTGCCAGCCCTAGGATTTAAAATGGCTTTTTCAAAAAAAATAAATAAATAAAAAAATAAAATGGCTTTTTCCCAGTGAGTTAGAGATCTGGTTCTGACTTCACTACTCTATGCTAAACCTTCGGACTCGGCTGTCCCTTTGATGGTACCAGATTTAGAGACAATTTGGACTATAACAGAAAGCCTGTTAGGTAAATAAAACCCTTTAAATATTTCACTTCTTTCTAGAACTTGAGATACTGTAACCAAAAACATGGTTTTTATAATAACTCTCTAGTTGCTTTTTTCTTAAAGATTTTATTATTTATTACTTAAAAGGAATCTCTATACCCAACATGTGACTCAAACCCACAACCCCAGGATTCAGAGTCCCTTGCTCTATGGACTAAATTAGGCACCCCAACCCTCTAGTTGTTTTATAAGAGTAATGTATTTGTAAAAGTACTGTTTCTCCTGCTTTTTATTCCAAGTCATAGTGAGTCCCTATGTTGGCAACCCTCAGGCCTGATTAGTTTTTAGAGTAAGAAAGGCTCAGTAGGAGCTGTGGGTATTTCTGGGCTCTGCTAAGACTCACAATTGATAAATTTTGCTTCATCAATCACAAGCAGGCCACAGCCCCAGAATCCATTCTGCACCATGCCATTCTAGAGATAATTTACTGCTATTTTGGGAACATGGTCTTACCATGGCTCAATGAGCTGATTTTAAAATCTTTGAAACGTCACAACAAAAAATCACATCCTAAATTTATAAAAATGGATTAAAAGTTGATTTACAACTCCCAAATATGTACTCTAAGCAGGAATACTTTAAGGAAACACAGCAAGAAAACTTGCCATTGCCTGAGAACGTGAAGATAATCTCTGAGACAGATGATCTAAATTATTGGACTTGCAATGCATTACAGATCTCATTCTCCTCATTCCATACCTATTGTTTAATTACATTTTTAGACTATTACTAATATAAATTTGTGTCCCTTGAACAGGCCTGGCTTGGAGGGATAGACAGATTGACTTCATCCATTCTGCTCTTCTTCTCTCCTCTAACCTCTATTTAACACCTGTTTCTCCTTTATTCTTTTACATCTTTTTACTTCCTCTTTCTTTAACCATTTAAAAAAATATTCATTCTTTTCTTCCTCATTCATTCATTTTTGCAAACATATGCTGCTTTATCTGAGGGAAAACCTGCCTTCTGTTAAAAGTTCTGTCCTTGGACCTTTTTGATTCAACTGTTTTCCATGCTTGAAAATGAGTTTAGTGTCATACTAATCAAATTTGAGGGCCATCTGTATTATCAATTTAATGAAAGTAGTTAATACTTTAAATAACAAACGGAAAGTATTAGGATGCAACCTGCATGATAATAGAGATGTTATGTTTATAATGATATATTCTTAGTGCTTCGAACATTTATGGTAGGGAAAAAAAATCATAAGAGTAGATAGAAGCCAAGGAGCTTCAGATCAGGGAATTTCAAGATGGAGTGGTATCATTTTGGAAATGGAACCTGGGTATGCAGAATTGGATTTTTGTTTGGTCGTCTGATGTGGTTGAGGCTGTTTGATGATACCAGGTTTCCATTAAGGGGCCAGGGGAGCATAAACAATATAGACAGATATGATGCATAATTGTGGGAAGAGTATGAAGGGAAGCTCTGACATAAGGACACTTAAATTAGTCTAAAAGAATTAGAAAAAAAAATCACAGGGAAAACAGCAAGGGAGCTGAATCTAAAGAATGAGTGGGAATTCATAGCCTCCTGGGGAAAGAGGGGCGTGCCAAGCCAAGAAGAGCAAATGAGTTATGGGCTATTGAACAGGACTTTCCCCCTACGCTCCAGAATTGGTGGGAGTGATTCCCTTCTCTACCTTCTCCTTCTCGGAGAAGCAAGAATGTGAGAGATTCTCAGGGACAGAGTAGATGCTCTAGGAAGAAACTACCAGCACACCTCAGATAGAAAACGAACTTTGATGCCTACAGGGGAAAATTGCAAATTCTAGCCTAATTAAGTAAAGAGAAATGTCCCCAGCTCCACTCCACACTTTCCCTTCCTGTCTTCCAACACGGAAGATGTAGAGTTTGGAAGAGGGAAGAGGGGAAGGCAGGAAAACAGTGAATTGCTCTCTTCCCCAAGCACAGGTCTGGTTTGCACTGGGTTGGGGACCAGTTTAGAATGGAATGGGAGACGGGAGTTTAACCATAATAAACTAATTTTAAAAGCAGGAAGTGACTGTGCATTTATGTAAGCTGCCCAGCTGGGATGAGAAAGTAGAATTTGACCTACTTTAGTTCAGGGCAATCGTTGGAAGAAATATAATGAATTTCATCTTCATTCTCCGAATTAATTGAGATTACTCCAAAACAGGTGATTTACATATGCAAAAAACACAAGTATAAGAGAGCATGGTATATTCCAAGGACAGTAAATAATTTGGAATAACTAGAAATAAAAGGATATGGTAAGGAATGCTGAGGAGATGCAGCTAGAGAGTTAGGTAGGACTTTGTATTCCATCTTTAGAATTTGGTCTATATTTTGTGGCAGAGGATCTCCTGAAAGCTGTTAAGAATCAAAGTCATTAAAAAAAAAAAAAAAAGAGTCAAAGTCATATTATGAGCTTTTCACTTTGAAAAACACTGAATGTCTGATACATTTATTTTAATCAATCAACAGCTGGAATCCAAATTAAATTTTAGGAAATATATCTTGAGAGATGCATTATTAATAAAATGGATCTCAGCTTCTGCAAAATAGAAAAAACAAAGAATTAAAAACTATGTAACACAAGACCATCCAGAGTAGATGGAAATCGATTTAGGCTCTGGATCCTGGTAGAATTTTCATAGGTGGAAATGAATTCATTATTTATTTATTTATTTATTTATTTGGTGGAAATGAATTTAATGCAGATAAAGGAAAACAGGAAATAGTGATGTTTGATTTGGGGCAAGTAACTGATGCAAATGACCAGAAATAAATAGCATTTGGTAAGATAAATATATAATTTATTGTCCAAAATGGAGTACTTTTTGAGAGGAACAGAGAAATTAATAATTTTGCTGACGAAAGAGATGTAAACCAGACCTATCCTCAAAAAGCCAAATGGACGTTTGCCTGCATATGGAAGCCAAGCACAGACACTAAAGAAAGACTATGAGGGACCCTAATTTGGCAAAGTTTGTACTTCAAGCGTTGGGGAGTCATTGAAGAGTTTTCTAATAAAATAGCACTTTACTAAAGTTAACGGGTTGCAAGGATAGAAAGATAGAAGGGAATCACTAAACACTCTCCCCTGAAACCCATGAAAACAAAAGCCCTGAATAATGATGACAACAAGGATAAACCAAGAAAAGAAGAATTGCTAGAACCAGTTAAGAAAGCAAACCAAACAATCTGGTAAACGATTCTGTGTGGCTAGCAAAGTTGTGGGTGGAATCAAATATGACTTTAAAATTGTGACAGTTTGAATTACATTTTTGTTGGTTGTAGACATGAAGTGGGTAGAACTGAGTGAATTATCAGCTCAGTGTTATTTAATACTGTGGAATCTTTTCGAATCTCTGAGTTAAAGAACTCAGTTTTCTTTTCCTTCCCTATTTTTTTCCTGCATATTGCAAGACTTCTCAAAGCCTTAACTTACTAATGAACACTGTGAATCTCTAATGTGGAGAATTATTATGCACCATGAGGCACAAATAAATGGAATGACAATTTCAAAGTCACAAACTAGTTTGCGTCAAAGCAAGATCCGTTCCCAGGTCTCCTAAGTCTCATCCTGAGAGTCTTTATTTTTCTACACCATTGAAATAACAGAAGTGAACGAGAATATTAAGTAGGGAGGGATACGAGGGTGAAAAAGCTTAAAGCTGGAATCTTTGGGAAAGTGCACATGGGGGAGGAAGAATGCAATGTCCTAACACAAGGACTGGAAATATTCCAATGCAATGAAATCTAAGTAAGAAAAGTTTCAAGAAAGAGATTTATTTGTCTTAGTCCATTTAGGCTCCTATAAGATACTGCGGACTGGATGGCTTACAAGCAAAAGAAATCTATTTTTCACAGTCGTGGAGCTGAAGTCTTCACCAGCACGATCGGATTCTGGTGAAGACCCGGATTGCAGACCACCAACCTCTTGTTATGTCCTCAGACGGTGAAAGGAGCAACTTCTGTCTCTGGAGCCTCTTTTATAAAACCACAAGTTACATTCTGAGGACTTTTTCCTCAGGATCACCTCTCAAAGAACTCTGTCTCATAACACCTTTGACTTTCTGGGTTAAGATTTCATCTTATGGATTTGGGAAGGAAAACAAGCCTTCGGACCATTCTTATCCATTCAGACTGGATAAGATACGTAGTCCATACAGGAGCACGTGTAACAAGGGGAAGCGAGGACTCGGAAAATGAATGAAAATTCAGGGATCCCTGGGTGGCGCAGCGGTTTGGCGCCTGCCTTTGGCCCAGGGCGCGATCCTGGAGACGGGGGATCGAATCCCACATCGGGCTCCCGGTGCATGGAGCCTGCTTCTCCCTCTGCCTGTCTCTGCGCCTCTCTCTCTCTGTCTGTGACTATCATAAATAAATAAAATTAAAAAAAAAAAAAAAGAAAATTCAGACACAAGAGGTCATCATATACCCTGACGCAAACACCATTTTTAGAATCCGATGATAACTAATCACTAATAACTCTTGAAGGGAGGGCCAAGCAAGGCAGGCAAACACACTAGAAATTGTGTTGATATGACCCAAAAGTTGAACATATGCTCGGAACGTGACACTCTGATGTCCCAGTGGACATCTAGGGCATAGTGTGTAAGTAAGATGAGATATGGGGACATTTCACATTTTCTTTGATAGTGGTGGACATGTGTACAATATATCTATCTATCTCAAAGATATATTTTTCTAGTTTTGTTTTTGTTTTTGTTTTGATTTTTTTTAGTGAGCTATATGACTATGTTTGTAGACAGAAGTAGAGGAATAAGAGTTGAGGGGAAATAGACATGTCAGCATGAGGAACAAAAGGTAACTGAACCCAAAGCATAGCAAACGTTACAGAGGGAAGGACTGTGAACTCTAACAGGCAGCAATAAGAAATAAGAGGAAAGTGCAACTTGATTAAGGTTTAACTGTGTACTTTATTAGCATTGAATAATTAAACAGTTTATAAATGAAACATATCATGGAAAATTAGAAAACATTTCTTTTACGAAACTTGGCATCTCTTTAATGAATAACAAATAACCATAATGGTAAATAATTCAATTATGTCAATAAAATATTGTTACTTTTATTAAGATACTCAAGAAATACCTGCCTATTCAGGTTTGCATTTGTACTTCCTTTAATTTGGTTTAAATCTAATTGCCTACATAATATTTCAAGTATATCATACAAAGTATTTTACCATTTTGCAAAATATTTTGATATGCCTATCTTTGTACTTATTCAGATGCCTCCAAAATTCCTAATGAATTGTCTAACCTACCTAGGATCCACAGTTTTCTTCATATTATCTGAATTTGTCTAGGAATAGATACATGGTGAGAACATGGTGCTTTCACTTACAAATCAGGACTACACTTAGCATTATAACTTAGTCTCTAACACAGAAATGATGCAAAATAGGCCAGTTGAATTAGTATCAGTCAAACACAGTGATATTATAAATTTTCATCAGAGTAAAATTTAAAAAATTCCATCAATGTCAGACAAAAAAAGGAACAATTCAAGTCACAAAGGTCTATCAGAGGCATACTTTTTGATCAATAAGTGTAGAGGAAATTATGTTTATTAGAAAGGAGAATTAACCTTTCCTAGGCAGTCCTGGTGTTTATTACATGAGTCAGAGCTCTAACGTCCCTGTCACGCCTACCTAAGAAGGAGTTGAAATCAACATATCACACTGTTGTCTTTTCTTGGATCAATTTCCTATTAGTTTAATTTATTTCATTTTTGTTTATAGGCTACAGTCAACAGATCAAACTGTTGTTCTGAACTGGTGAAGCACACAGTAATTCATACAAATAGGTCAATACCTTTTCTCACATAAATTCAAAAGTTTCATTTCCATGACAGCCATTTTTTTTTGTCATGAGATAACAGGATTACAAAGTCTTTGCTGCTAACATATTTCAATATATATGTGGGTATACTGTGACAAAGAGAAAACCAACTTGATAAAATACGTTTTATGATAGCAAAAATACTCTTTAAGTTTTTAGCACAGCAAGAGGGAGAGCGAGAGAGAAAGACTTGTGTCATGTGTAAGTTCACATATCATCAGGACGCTGGCTGTTTGATCCTGGGGGCGTGAAGATGACATAGTTTCTGTCCCTAAAGGTATTTAAATCAACATTATTATTAAGAAGAAAGTACTTACTAAGATCTGGATGGCCATAAAAAGCCTTCATTAAAGAGATTTGAGTTGAACGGATAATGCAAACTAAAAGGTTATTTTCCTCCTTTATTCTAACAGTGCTGTGCCCACTCAACACCAGCCAGCCCACTTAAGGACATTGGACCTTGAAATCACCTGATTTAAACCATTTCTGAAATCTTAAGTACTGTCCCAGCCAAACATTTCTTATACTTCCTTCCACTAAATGTCTCCTGAGATTTCTACACAGAAACTTCATTGAGACGTCTAAAGAAGGGGCACCTGGCTCAGTCCATTAAGTATCTGCCTTGGGCTCAGGTCATGGTCCCAGGGTCCTGCGATGGAGCCCTGCATCCAGCTCTGTGCTCCTCTGCTTCTTGCTCTCTCCCTCTCTCCTCCTCCCCCTGCTCCTGTGCACGTGCACTCTCTCAAATAAATAAATAAATGAAATCTTTAAAAAAAAAAAAAAGACCTCTAAAGGAATAGCCAAGGTTAAGCAGTGTAATAATTGACAGTGGAGTGTCTTTGACATTAAAGTATTGAGTATAATCACTGAAGCCTAGTTGCTACAGCTTTTAATTTCTGACTGCCACTGCAAATTTCACATTGATAAAATCGCCTAGACTATCTGAACTTTCGTTTCATCATCCGTAAATTGGGGATTACAGCAATAACTACCTCAAAGGGTGCAATAAAGACTAAATAAGCTGATATTTGTAAACTGGATGCTTACTATTACTACCACTACTCCTACTATCTCTATGCAACTTTTCAAATATTGGTTTTAGCAATATATCTCCTTATTCTTGAAAGGTTAATGAAATTTGATCTGAAAATCATCACGGTTTTTTTGTAGTTGAAGTAATGAATGTATTCTTAATAAACAATTTTATTATATGCAATCAAATGAATTTATTATCAGTTTAATTAGCACCTTAATGAAGGTTAAAAATACCTTACTTAGGTGTAAAAGAAAATGGAAACCATGTCTATTTCAGCAAGTCAAGAGATTGGTTTTTATCTTGTATAAAAGAAATTCAGAGATCGTCAGGAACATAGTTCTATCTTTCTGCCACTCCATCCTCAATACAAGCCTTTGCTCATGATGTAAGGCAGCTGCTGGAGTTTGAGCTCAAAGCTTCTGCTTTAGAGAAGAGCAAAGGGAAGTGAAGCAAGATCCAGAGAACATCTATCTTCCATCTGAGGTACATTGTGAAGAGGTCCATGTATGCATAATTCTTCCCTTTGTGTCACAAAACTCAAATTGTTATATTCCAGACGCAGAAACTCTGTGGTCTTGGAGCAGTTGACTTGGAGATCAGCAATTTGTCCTAAAAGATGCTTAGTTCGTACCTTTAGAGAGAGTCTAAACTAGCATAAACAGACCTAGCAATATAAAACATGCAGAATAGCATTTGCCAATGAATGGTAACTAAGTTTTGCTTAGAAAACAAGAGAATCTACTGGGAGCTAAAGCTAGGAAAGGAGTTTGGTGGCAGCGTAAGGAGGTATCTGGATTCTAAGGTAGATAATAACAAAAATACTACTACCTGACATTAATTAATCACCATATGCCACGGCTTCACAATAACCCAAGGGGATGATGCACTATTTTTGTATCAATAGAGAAACAAACAGAATATGGAGTCTGGGAGATTTTTCTCACTCACATAAATAAGCATCCGTGTGGGGACCAGGATCGTTGCAGGCAGTCCACTCTAACAGCCCTTCTGTTATCTGTATTTGCTAATATGTCTGCTCCTCATCCTTTTATTTTCACTTTATTTTGTAGGCCTTTGGCAAGCATTTACATTTTTGAGAAAACAGTTAAAAGTGAAACTCTGACAGCAGCTTGAGAAATAGGAGAGATGAATATTTAAAGGCAGTGAGATCTGCACAATTTTATTTCATTATTTATTTATTCATTCATGCTAGACAGGGGAATATAGCAGAGCATGTTCCTTGCATTCCTGAAACCTGCAGTGTAATGAATTTAAAGACACAAAAAAGCACAGACATTCTTGGTTTATATCAGCAAACATTGGTCTTTCTGCCCAAGAATGTTCAAATGAGGAGATATTCCTCTCCTTTTCTATCCATGATATAATTGTAAACTAAAAACATGTTTTCTGGTTGGTCTCCTAGGAGAAAGCAATGAGATTTATTTTCAACTGAGGTTAGAGGAGATAAGGATTTAGGAAAATGAAATTCAGTACAAAATGTAATTGAAGCAACACATTCTAACGAACAAAAAGTATTTTTATCATAATTTGCTATGTTTAACTTTTTTTTTTTTAAACAATTGAGAAGATGCTTAAAACAATGAAGTCCAGACAGACAGGAATTGAAACAAACTTGCTTGGGTTAGATCTTTGTTATTGATTTTATAATGGACCACTTGTAAAAATGACTTAAATTAGTAGGCATTTTCAGGCTTTTAACATTTTAGAATAAAAATTTTAGAATAGAAATTTTAGAATAGAAATTTTAGAATAGGGCAGCCCTGGTGGCACAGTGGTTTAGCACCACCTGCAGCCCGGGGTGTGATCCTGGAGGCCCGGGATCGAGTCCCATGTCCGGCTCCCTGCATGGAGCCTGCTTCTCCCTCTGCCTGTGTCTCTGCCTCTCTCTCTGAATAAATAAATAAATAAATAAATAAATAAATAAATAAATAAATAAATAAATAAGAAATTTTAGAATAAAATTTATCACTATATACTGGAGAATTTAAGTCAATGAGGAACATTGATACCCAGCATTATGACAACTTAGTAGCTATTTGTCTCTCCGTTTATCCACCACAAGCAGTTGAAACAACTAGAGAAAAAAAGCATCAGAATTCCAAAATTAATGATAAAAAATCACTGATCTTTCGCAACCATTAAGGAAATTAAAGCACAAGGCACTTTAATAGCAAGTCTTAATTTTTCCAATCTTCGGGAAGACTCCTTTTTAGCATTTCACAGACTGTATTTTGCAAAGTTCACAAGTCCTCCGCTATATTCTGATAGATGAAAACAGTCCCTGTTAATGATTGCTGCCTTTGGTTCGGCTTAGAGAGCTGCTCGCTGACTTGATGAGGCGTCAGTGAGGAGCGCAAGCCATGGACTGCAGCCTGAGGCCTGGGCCGCGTCTACTCCGCAGAGCCCTGGTCGTGTCTGCTCTGGAGGGCTGGGCCATGTCTACCGCAGGGCTGCAGGGCCTTAGCGCGTCTACTCTGCAGGGCCTAGGCCGGGTCTACTCCACAGGGCTGGGCCACGTCTACTGCAGGGCCACAAGGCCTAGGCCGCATCTACTCCACAGGGGTGGGCCAGGTCTACTGCGGGCCCAGGGCCTAGGCCTCATCTACTCCACAGACCTGGGCTGTGTCTACTCCACAGGGCTGGGCCACAGCTACTCTGCAGACCTGGGCCGCATCTACTCCACAGGGCTGGGCCGTGTCTACTGTGGGCCACAGGGCCTAGGCCGGTCTATTCCACAGACCTGGGCCGTGTCTACTCCACAGGGCTGGGCCGCGTCTACTCCGCAGACCTGGACCACGTCTACTCTGCAGACCTAGGCCGCGTCTACTGTGGGACGCAGGGCCTTGGCCTCGTCTACTCCACAGACCTAGGCCATGTCTGATCTGCAAGGCTGGGCCGGGTCCACTCTGCAGACCTGGGCCACGTCTACTCCGCAGGGCTGGGCCGTGTCTACTGCGGGCCACAGGGCCTAGGCCTCGTCTACTCCACAGACCTGGGCGGTGGCTGATCTGCCGGGCTGGGCCGCGTCTACTCTGCAGACCTGGGCTGTGTCTACTCCGCAGGCCTGGGCCGGTCTCCTGCAGACCACAGGTGGGCCGCGGCCTTCGGGGGCAGGGAGCTCAGAGGCAGGCACTGCACAGGTCTAAAGGCTGCAGGCCCCCTTCCCGCAGTCTTTGCATTGCCCGGGCCTCGTATCTGCAGTCACCACGCCCGCTGGGCAGCCTGAGCCTGAAGGGGCAGAGAGCAGCCCAGAGGTCAGCCCAAGGTAATAATACGTTATATTTTTTACTAGATTACTGATTTGATGTTTTAATGTTTCATTATGGATTATTGCATGTATGTTCATGAAGATGATCTTTTTTCTTGTAATACTTTTGATTTGATAACAATGTAATGTTAACATCATAAAATGTATTAGAAAGTGGTCTCTATTCTTTAATTTTTGGTAAAGATTTTTTAATATGTATTATTTCTTCTTTCAATGTTAAGAGAATTTTCTAATGATATCAGTTGTGTCTGTAATTCTGTTTGCAAAGTTTTCAGAAATTCAATTAATTTAGTAGATAAAGAGCTATCCAGGTTATTTATTTCTTCTTCAAATTTTAGAATTTTGTGCATTAAAAATTTTATTTCACACATCCTTATACTATCTGTTGGAAGTAAAAGCTTAATTTTATAATAAACTCTTGACCTGCTTTCCCAAGTGGTTTTTCCATTTTCCAATTTCAGCAGTACTGTTAAGCCCACTAAGTGAAATTATTTTTCAGATGTTGGATTTTTTTTAATCTCCAGAAGTTCTATTTGGTTCTTTTTTTATATCCACCTTTTTTTCTCATTATGTTTATATTTACCTGTAAATTGATATGCATTTTTAATAATAGTTATTTGAAGGTCTTGTCTGCTTAATGAGGCAATGCTGTATTACTGACTTTTCACCTGATGATGTGTAACATGTTGCTATTGGCTATACAAGTTTAGTAATTTTTAATCAGAGGTTTCACACTATTACATTTTTTGAATGTTTAGATTTATTATCTTCTTTGAAAGAGTGTTGAAGTTCATTTTATGTAAGCCATTTAACCCTTTGAATTCAAACAATAACTTGTTTTTAAGTTCCACTCTGGTGGGCTCCAAGGGTAGTTTGGAACTTCTACTGAAATGTTTCCTTTCCAGTCTTTCTTCTAAGTGCCAGGTACTCCACCCCGGCTAGTAGAAACTCAAACATTTCCCAGACCTTTGTGAGTCTTGAGATTGTTTAGCTTACAACTTTCTCTGCAGCATTTTTGTTGTTGTTGTTGTTGTTGTTTAACCAACCTTACAGAGTCTCACCCTATACCTTTGCAGACTGCTATTAGCTACAGATCTCCGGTGCCATTATGTATATTTCTGAAGTATTTCTCTGTATGGATCCCTTTTCACAAATACCCAGTTCTGAAATTTATCTGCCTCAACTTCCCCAACTCTTCATGTCTACTCTCATCAGCAAGTCATCTGTGCTGTGTCAGGATTTCTCTGCCCCATCTTGCAGTTATTGTAATTCTGTGTCTAAGTAGAAGGTTGAAATAAATGTGTACTTAGTAAGTTGATGTCATTTTTTCACTCAGTTTACACCAAAACCTTGTCAGAAAAATCTTGTCAAAGTGAAGTATGGCTTTGAAGCGATAAGCATGTTTGAATTAAATTAATGCCCAATATTACTTTTGTTTTTTGCTTCCCATTTTGTCTTAAGATTCTTATTATGACAATACACATTTATATATGTCACAGTTGAAACTATACAAAAATATGTGATAATAGCATTGTCAAGGTATTTTGTTACATGTTTTTGCCATCACTTTTTAAAAACAAAACAAAACAAAAAACCTTTGTGGGGGTATCTGGGTGGCAGAGTCAGTTAAGCAACCAACTCTTGATTTTGGCTCAATTCATGATCTCATGGGTCATGAGAGATCCAGCCCCAAAAGGCACCACACTCTGGGAGTCTGCTTGAAATTCTCTCCCTCTGCTCCTCCCTCAACTTGTACAACTGCACACACCCTCATTCTCTCTCTCAAATCTCACTCTCTCTCTAAAATAAAAAAATCTTTAAAAACATTGATATTATAGCTTATTTTTATCTTTCATTATTTTATTTATTTAATAAGAATTTGTTTTTCTTATTAGAGTAACTTCTAAATGCACAAAAACTGAATGCTAGGTCCTATGAAAGACAGAAGGAGATAAATTAGGAGTAGCAGAAATATTTTTTTTTCCTCAGATTCACCATAGTTTCATTAAGAATTTAAGTCTATATCCTGCCCCTTTTAATAGAATGGACCATTTGAGAGAGTAGTGAGGAGAGTAACAGAGCACACTCATGTAAACCTTAGTTATAATACAGGGCAGAGTGAAATAAGTGCAATTATAAAAATACAAATAATCTCTCTGTGAAGGCAGAGACTGTACAGTCGATTCAAATGGCGAAGTAGGAGATGACTTCAGGGTGATGTCATGGATGTTGAGTCTTTGAAGAATAAAATTTTGAAAAAACAGATAATATCACATGAGATTATACACAACACTATGTTTTTAAAATACATATTTCCAGAGCTCTATTAACCCGGACATGGACCGATATGACAAAATTACACTTGAATAAAACAGTTTAGGGAACAGCATGGAAAAGGTAAGAAAAACAAGACTAGGGGATCCCTGGGTGGCTCAGCGGTTGAGCGCCTGCCTTCAGCCCAGAGCGTGATCCTGGAGTCCCGGGATCAAGTCCCACATCGAGCTCCCCGCATGGGGCCTGCTTCTCCCTCTGCCTGTGTCTCTTCCTCTCCCTCTGTGTCTCTCATGAATAAATAAATAAAATATTAAAAAAACAAGACTAATAAGAAAGATAAATGGTAGAATATGGTACATCATTTTTTAAAAGCAAATTTAAAAACATTGCCCCAACGCTACTTTAGTAAAATTAATTTAACGATCTCACAGATGAAATAAAAAATAATTATTCTGGAAAATAATTATAATGTTCTTCTATTCATTTTAAATGATCAGCACACAATGTGTGGGAATAGAGGTAAGATCAACAGCAAGTAAGAGTAGAGACCACATAAGTCTTCTTTGCAGGAACCTACAAACTCTAGTGGAGTCAAATGTTATAATTTAAAAAAAATTGTATTGCTATGAATAATAAACATTCTATCAGGAATTATTGGATGCATATACTACCAAAAATCTGAATATATAGAGGTAGGTGAATTTAAATAATAAATGAAGAACAACTTGTACTAATTTGGAAGCTGAAATCAGTGCTTATTGCCAGAATGACATCTTTAATGTAAGATATCTCAAAAATAGGAAGAAAGATGAAAAGCTCATGGTCAGTTAGTTCAAAAGGAAGCAAAACACTAATTAATCCCTTGAGAATCCTCTAATCCCCATTTGTTTCTCAGACAGTTGCAAAGGATCCAGTGGGAAGATTTGAGAATTTACTAGATGGAAGGTGCAAGGATTCCTGAATCACCACGTGGAACCTGGCTGTCAAGGGTGGATTGGACTGACCTCTGAGTGAGAAATAAATCTTTTAATTTTAGAGCAAAGAGGTTTCAAGGTTGTCTGTTTCAGCACTGGCATGCTATGATACCATGAAAAAAGGTATAATATTTTGGATGATAAAAGCTTCAATTTTAAATATAATGAACCACTGGCTGGGCACATGCAGAAAAAGAAGCCTTCACATTTTTACATCAGTTAAACAATCACTGCAGATTGCATCTAATATTTGCTTCATTGTTAAGAATAAAGTAAAAACTGGGGAGAGTGTGGAAAGGAGCAACACGGATAAAGATAGGAATAGAGCTCCAGTCTTAAGAGAAAATCGTAAAGAATGGATTTTGCCTATGGAAAGAATACAATTTTGTGTCTACAATAATATTTTGGGCTGAGCATCAGAGTCATCAATCAAGTTAAGAACAATTTAGATATTAGAGACTACTAAAAAATAATAAAATCTTTTTTAACATCAAGAATTTGATAAGATACTAAGGAAATAATGCATGACCTAGCCAAGATCTAGTGGATGTGGAAATATGGAATAGAAACGTCACTCCCTCTATCTTGAAGACAGTTGAAAAATACAGTGAATTTAAGCTTGGGTTTAAGTGTTAGAAGAAAATGTCCAGGATTTGCCTAAGGGAGAAAATCTGAAGGCAGAAAAGCTAAAGAATAACAAACTCAAAAGTTAGAAAAAGGAAATGAACAAGTCCAAAGAGTAGGTGACTGGAAATGCTAGGGGTAAAAAGTAAAATTAATGAAATGAAAAACTTACCAAATGTAATCAACAAAGTCTAAAGTTGGTTCATGACAGTAATAGATATTACTATTATATTTTTATATTATATATAAATTATATATATATAATATATATTATATAAATATATAAATATATATTATATATATATTAAATATATATATTTATATATATAAATATATTAATTATATATAAGTTATATATAATATAATATATTAATATATTAATATATAAATTTATATATTTTAGTAATATATTTATATTACTATAAAATAGACTAACCTTCAGTGAGATTTGATAAATTAATATAGGATATAATGAACAACTTTATACTAATAAACCTGAAAATTCATACAAAATAGACAAATCTTTAGAAGAATACAAGTTATACATTGACAAAGGAAGAACTATATATTCTAAATCATTGAATTAAATCAATAGTCAAAAATTTTATTTGAAGAAAATTCTTAGTCTATATGGCATTGGTAATATTATAACTTCCAGGGGCATATGATTCTAATACAACACCGACTGTTCTAAGAAATGGGAAAAGAACATATGTATATCAACTGTTTTATAAGATTAGCATGGCCTTGATATAAAAAACAAAGATAATGCATGAAAATAGATTTCCATACAAATATCACCCATGAACATAGATGAAAAATGCAAACCCAAATATGAACAGACCAAACTCAACAATGAATAAAAAAGATAATGTAACCTATCTTATTGGATTTATTTCAGAAATTCAAGTTTTTTTAAATTGGTGTATCAATTAACATAATGTTACCAGATTAAATTTGAAGGAGATAAAATATATCATCTCAATAAATGTAGAAAAAAAGTTATCTATTTTTCTTGTACATGACTTTGTGTGTGTATATATACTTGGCAGTGGAATTTCTGGATTAAAGAGCAAATACAGGAGATACTTGCAAGTTGCAAATATTGTTTCTCACTCAAGTCGATATCTTAAATATGTCCTTTGAGGAACAGAATTTACAATTTTGGTATAGATCTTTATTAATGATTTTCTTTGTGGAAATTTTCATCTTCAACAAATTTTCTTTTCTTTTTTCCTCCCTTCTTCCCTTCCTCTCTTTCCATCCTTCCTTCTTTCCCTTTTATCTGCCTTTTTTGTTAGTGTGGCAATACACATTCATGGCCTCTAAGGTGAATTAAGATCGAGTTGTTACATTTTCCTCAATTAATAAACATCTGCCAGACTGCAATTACATTCTATTGAATATAAATATTCTAATTGCTGAGAAACCGCATAGAGGAAAAACTAAAGACAGGATGTGGGACAACTGTTTAATAAAAATTATATACAGAAACTATCATCTTAGTGAAAAGGGAGGTAATATTTGAAATGATCAGTTCATGAATTTTGAACCATTATGTATAGGAAATGTAAAAATAGCAGATCTCCTGACATGCACAGGAATTAGGTAACCAGAAATGAGACAATTTATTTTATTTTTTATTTATTTTTTAAAAGAATTTATTTATTTGTTTGTTTGTTTATTTATTTATTTATGTATTTATTCATTCATTCATGAAAGACAGAGACACAGGCAGAGACACAGGCAGAGGGAGAAGCAGGCTCCCCGCAGGGACCCTGATGTGGGACTTGATCCTGGGACTCCGGGATCATGACCTGAGCCAAAGGCAGATGCTCAACCGCCGAGCTACCCAGGTGCCCTATTTTTTTAAATGCTTTTTAAAAAAGATTTTATGTACTTATTCATGAGAGACACACACAGAGAGGCAGAGACACAGGCACAGATCGATGTGGGACTCGATCCCAGGACCTGGGGTCACACCCTGGGCCGAAGGCAGACTCTCAACCTCTGAGCCTCCCGGGTGTCCTGAAATGGGACAATTTAGCACGGCCTTTAAGAGTGGGTTCAAAAGCTGGACTGCCTGAAGCACAGCTAGGGTCTTCCATATATTAGCTGAACGACTTTGGAGAATTTTCCAAAATTCTCTGTCTTAATGTCCTTGTCTGTAAGGGAAGGTAATGACATCACACACATCTTAGGATTGAGTCCATAGAACAATTACTGGAAAACACGGCACTTCCACCAAACTTGCAATCTGCCTGGAGTCATTCCTTAGACTTCGGCTTCTCCTGAATGCCTCATTGCTGGCCACGCCTCCTGGCTGTAAATCCAAACAAATCCAATTAGTCTTCTAACCTTTTTTATATTAATTATGCTGCAACTTCGTCGATTTCTTCTCCACATCGGTTTCAGAGAAGCCTCTCTTCAAGACATCTGATCTTGGCCTCTCATGTGCCCATGGAATTCCACACCATTACTCACCATTATTCTTATTTTCTCCCTCCAGATGTTTTGCTTAACACTGTTTGCCGTGTATTATGTAGTCTCCTTTCCTTTACAACATTTTCCCACTGTGTCCTTTGTCCCAAGCACTTTTCTTCAGGACACCGGCAGCTAATCAGACCTCATCCCAAGCCTTTATCCGGTTCATGCCCTTTTGTAACGTGCTTGTAATGCATTGTCACTTATTTTTTCTAAATCAGATATTTTTATGTAGCTACAGCTGTGAGAGTAACAATGATGTACAGCATTTTTTATGTTTCTTCACGTGTGCATTTTTCAAAGCAGTATTATTTTTATGCTCAGGATCAATAAGCAAAATGATGAACAAGGTATTTTAAAAGTAAGAGGACTATTTAAATATTTACCCTTTTAGCACAACTTTATAATCACCCAAGGAGTAGTTTGATGTAGAAGGGTCTGGTTCTACCCTGCTGGACAGCTTCGGGCGAATCCCTTTGCACGTCTGCATCTCCGTGTTGTCAGACGGGGTATGGGTTGTGTGTTGGACACTGGGTTGTGTGTTGGACAAACCATGGAACTTCAGAATTCTCCAGCAAGACCCTTTGAAACTGCCAACCATTCCTCAGCTCTGCAAAGGACACCTCAGTGACTGGTGCCGACATGGCCCTTTGTGGATATGTGCACAAGTTTTCCTGAGATACATCCTTAGGAGAGGAATTTCTGGGTTATGGAGTATATTTTCATTTAATTTAACTAAGTACAATCATATTGTCTTCCAGAGTGACTACAGCAGTCTACGGTGACTGGGCGCTCAAATATGGACACCTCCACACAAACCCTTAGCATTTTCAACTCTTGGGTCTGTTAGCTGTGGAGTGAGCGACACCTTCTCTCTTTGATTACTAAGGGACTTTAACAACTGTTCTATACGTAGCATTTTAGGTTATTTCCATACTTTGTCTGCTCTTTTTTGTACTTTTTTTTTTATTCATAACAGCTAAGTGGTGAAACAATCTCTATCAATTTCCTAGGGCTTCTGTAATAAAGCAGCACAAACTGAATAAAGAGCATAAAAATAATACTGCTTTGAAAAATGCACACTCAGCACAACCCACTAGAGGGTGGGTTCAAACTATTGACCTGTAGTATCTCACAGTTACTGAGGACAGAAGTCTGAAATCAAGGTGTCTGCAAGGTCATGCTCCCTCTGAAAGACGCAGGAAAAGGATCCTTCTTGGTATCTTCTAGTTTCTGATCGTTTCTGGCAGTTCTTGGCATTTATTGGCTTAAAATCACCTCTCTCAGTCTCTACCTTCACCTTCACATGGCCTTCTTTCTTTTTTATGTTTCTGTGTGCCCTCTCTTTTTCTTATAAGGACACAAGTCTTTGGGTTTAAAACTCATTCTAGCATGACCTCATCTCAACTAAATATATCTGCAAAGTTTATATCCAACTGAAGTCAATTCTGAGTTTCTGGGTGGATTTGGAATTTTTTTTTTTTTTTTTTTTTTTTTGAGGAAGCGGGTGGGGCAACTGTTGGACCAAGATACAACCTAAGTGTTCATTGGGATGCCTGGCTGGGTGGCTCAGCAGTTGAGCGTCAGCCTTTGGCTCAGGGCATGATCCCGGGATCGAGTCCCACATCGGGCTCCCTGCAGGGAGCCTACTTCTCCCTCTGTCTATTTCTGTGTCTCTCATGAATAAATAGAATCTTTAAAATAAATAAATAAATAAATAAATAAATAAATAAATAAATAAATAAATATTCATCAAATGATGAATAGATAAACAAAATGTATATCCATCCGTACAATGTACTTTTATTTGGCAATCCAAAGGAATGAAGCAGTGAACGACACACGTTACCACATGGATGAACCCTGAGGCTCATGCTAATTGAAAGAAGTCAGAAAAAAAACAAAAAAGAAGAAAGAAGTCAGACACAAAATGCTACATGTTATGTGACGCCACGATTACAAAAAGTCTAGAATAGGCAAATCTGTAGAGACAGAAAATACATTAGTGGTTGCCTAGGACGAGAGGAAGCATGTGGAATGACCACTATCGGTTTCTTTTTGGGCTGATAAAAATATCTTAAAACTAAAAACTTTATTTATAATTTATTCATTTATATTTAAATTCAGTTAATTAACATATAATATATTATTGGTTTCAGAGGCCGAGGTCGGTGATTCATCAGTCTTATGTAACACCCAGTGCTCATCACATCACATTCCCTCCTTCATGTCCATCACCCAGTTACCCCATCTCCCTACCCCCGTCTCCTCCGGCAACACTCAGTTTCCTAGGATTAAGAGTCTTGTGGTTTGTCTCCTTATCTGATTTTGTCTTGTTTTATTTTTCCTTCCCTTCCCCTATGCTCCTCTGTTTTATTTCTTAAATTCCACATGATTGAGATCATATGATAATTGTATTTCTCTGATTGACTTATTTCACTTAGCGTAATACCTTCTAGTCCCGTCCACAGTGTTGTAAACTGAACTGTATACTTGAAGTAGATGGATTTTATGGTATGTGAATTATAACTTAGCAAAAGCTATTTAAAAATGACTCATACATCTGGATTTGTAGGGAGGATGTTATGCCATACTTCCAGAATATGTAGTGACATTGGGTTTCTTTTTGTTGTGGACTCGAGTTTACAGAAGTATTATCTATATACGTCTAGATATATGCCTGTATTGGGTTTAGCTACTGAAAATTCTCACAATCCGTCATCTATTAATTTTCATAATGGTAACGTTTGTCAACTAGATTTCCTTTATTTTTATGTAAGCATATTCATCAATTTTTTTCTGGTTTATATTTTTGAAAAATTTTTAAATCTGTCCTTTTCTAGCATGTCAGTAAAATGTTCTCTCATATATTAATATAATTACCTTGTAGTTTTTCCTTTCACATTGAGATTTTTATTCTATCTGAAATTCAAGTTTCATGGGTAATTTTATTTCTCTTCATGTTGTGAGCCAGTTTTTGTAACACCATCTACTATGTAATGTGTACTGTATGCTTATTAAGTGCTTGCACACAAATGGTTGATGTGTTACTTCCCTCTTCTTTTCAGTTAGACAAGTCTTATAACATCACCACACTATTTTCATTGCTATAATTCTCCTTTGTCATTTCTTATACAGAATAGCATATTGTGTTCTTTCCTCAATAGAGTAAGGGCTCCTAAGGTTTTAAATCATCTCTCATCATATTGACTTTCCTGCAATTGGCCCACTATCAGCATATGGGAGACAATCAGTTAAATATGAATACATGAATGGACAAATTAAAGGAATAGCATGTAGAAATTATATATATAAGGTTCAGTAAACCAAAATAAATTACCAATTGTTTATGAAATTATAAAAAATAGATGCACTTTACAAGAAGCATATAAGATATAAAGAAATGAAATTGTCATAGGGCAGGATGGGACATGTAAAGAGGAGGGATTGTATACAAACTTATTCCTTCAAAAAAGGACAAATCTAAAAAATAAATAAATAAAAAGGACAAATCTTATGTCAAATTAATATAATCAAAATTTAAACATAGCATTTTTGTTATTCAAATTAGTGTAATCTTGTCTAAGAGTTATCATCTCATTAGTGTTATGTTTTATTACAATGAGGGAATTGCTGATTTTGAGTTTGAAAATTAATACTAAATATAACTTTAAAATCTGCTTTAATTTGGGGATCTAAAGTTTTATTGCGCTCATAAAATGTTCAGGCTCAGCCAACACTAATTGCTATTTAGACATTGTTTGCAGGTGCAAATATGAAAACATTTCATAAAATTATAAACACTTTATTATATTTTAAATACCTGTATTTTATAAAAACTAGTAATGTTTGAAGTGATTTGCATTTAACTGTTTTTTAAAAGAATTCAAGAAGTCAACACAATTATAATTATTCTTCTTTGAAAAAGAATATTTATATTTTTAAAATATCTCAGACTGATCCTTGTCTCACATTACTTCTATCTGTATCAAGGCTCCAGGGCTCCATTAGCATATGTTCTAATATCAAATATCATTTACACTCTGCATAATTTGTACACCTACTTTCTCCTAGTAAAGTCTCTTTTTGCAGTTATATAAGCACAAAACAAGATAATGTACAAAAATGTCTAGAATATAAAAAGACAACTGCATTATTGGCCTTCTACAGAGTCATTTTGAAGGGAAACCAGAAGTACATTCAAAGTTATATTCTCTTGAGCTCTAGAGAGACTATAGAGAAACTAACCTAGAGACTAACGAGATAATCTGTAAATAGTTTAACCTATAGGCCAGACGTTAGAAAAGGGAATGGAGTAAAGGGAGGAAAGAGAGGAAAGGGAATTCAAACAGACAAAGGGCAATTTATACTTGCTGAATGATTACCATGAGCCTCACTTTACACTTGGTGTTTTCATATACCATTTCTCATCTAACAGCCAACAAAACGCCACACGTTAAGTTATTTTCTCTATTTAAATGCTACAGCTTTCTTAGTGAGGACATGGAGGTTCAGAATGGACACCTGTCTGATGTCTCAGGAGCTGCTCGGGAACACCAAGGCCAGAAGCTAGTCCTCCTGGTGCTCCATTCAGCATGCATTCCAATATAGCAGGAGGTCACGACCAGATTGAAAGTACAGATATTTTCTTAGAAGGGATAACATAATGTAGTATTCATAAATGTTATAAAATCTTGTGTTTTATCAGTTCCATGACATCTATACCCAAATTATTATTAACACTTAGCCACCAAATTTTAGTTGACTTGCCATTATATGAATAAATTTCTCAATTACACACCCGTAGTTCTGACTTTTGTGCATTTCACGTCATTACTTTAGAATAGCAAAAATGCATGAAGGCTTTAAAAGCAAAAAAGAACAAATGTTGGCTTTTCAAGGAACTGGACAAAACCATTTGCCCAAATCCTTAGTTTACAGCTGGAAACACGTCTATAATAAACTACCTTAAATAGACAATTACCCTAGCAGGAGAAAGATCTTTCTTTCTGAAGATATACTTTATCTTTTATTGTGGGCATTTTTGTAAAATAAGGATAATTTAGAAATGATGTTTAACTTGATGTTGTTACAAAGGAGGGGGCAATTAGAGAAAGCACACAATACTTTTCTAAATCTGATGCAATTATAGTATGTTTCCACCTACTTTTGATATGTTTCCTCAAACTCTGAAAATGCAGTTTGAAATTTTAATGTATTAGGAATCTAATTAATCATGACTGTTGGGTCACCTGCAGGGTAGATAAATTTATTATTAGATTTAAGGTTTTGAACTTCTAAAAATTCTATTTTATTTTCATGTTTCTTTGTCTGAAGCAGTTCCTTTCAATTATGCAACAGTAAATTTCATGTCTAACAACCAAAAAGACTGCTGTTTCATCAGAAGGGATCCATGTGCTTTTTGATATTTTTGTACTTTCCTCTATGGCTCTATGGTATTACTTTTAAAGAAAAAAAAGAGTTCATTTAGATTAATATTCAGATAAGTTTTAAACTTTTAAAACCATGACAAACTTGTTGAGGATGTTGGGGATTATCATTTATAGTAACTAGCCTTGCCTCACTATGCTTGGGTGTCTCCATTTTATGATTTTTTTTTTCATTTTATGAATTAATAACATTGATGAATATTATGTATTTTAATAGAATTTATTTTAGCAGTACTCATTACACGCTAGACAATGTGCAACGAATCTTATATGCAATAGTCTGCCTTTAATTTATGCACTAGACCAATTTGGAAGCTAAATAGAGATGATGGGGAAACTGAGAAACAAAATGGCAATTTGACTTAAACAGGTCACATAGCTTGTTGGGAGCAGACTCATTAGTGGGCTCCAGAGGGTGAGCAGTTACAGTTCTATAACAGGTACCAAAAAGTAGCTATAGTGGGGAAAAGTGTTGAATAGCCATTCCTGTGAAGTATATGGAAGGTGGTTTTACTAGCAACTAGTTGACTAGTAGCATTAGTTAATGATCTTGGATTGAGAATGAGAAGGGAAAAGAGGTTGAAGGAAGGATAGACAACTTTGAAAGCTAAAATGTGAACTCTTGACTTTCTTGCTTCAAATAAAAAAAAAAAAAATTAAAGTCTATGTCCACTGATACAAACGTGACTATTTTTAACTAAAGTTTAGTCAAAATGCTTCAGGCCATTAAGGAAAAAAAAAAGTTGTCAGTTAAAACAAAACAACAGGCTAGTTGCTTAACTTTCTTTCTTTCTTCTTTCTTTCTTTCTTTCTTTCTTTCTTTCTTTCTTTCTTTCTTTCTCTTTCTTCTTTCCTTCTTTTTTTCTTACCTTGCCAACGAAAACAGACAAACTGGTATATACAGAACAGATCTGAATTGTAGAGTTTGTTTCTTCTCTCATTCTTACACTTGTGAAAGGGAGATGTTTAAATATTGTCACAGAAACCTAGAAGTTGTAGATGCATGGGCGATCTGATGAGAAAGAAAAATACTTTTCTGAATGATCAATGACACTGTGAATTACAGTCCTCCATTCACCTAAAAATCCATAGTGAGGGCAGGTTTTATCTGATGAAGTCAAACCTTCACAGGCTTCATCTTTTAACCTCTAATGCATTATAGAGAATGCTGTTTAAATTTATATCAAAATTTCTGTACTTGGCTGAAATCACAAGAATATGGATGAAAGACACTTTGTAGAGTTCTGTATGTCCACTAGGCACCCAAATGAATGAATCAATTGCAATTTAATATGGGTAGTAAGTTTAGAAAGGGTTAAGCAAAGGGGATGAGCAAAGGTTGAAAAACAAGACCTATTAGGAAAAAAAAATGTTAAAATAAAAGAGGTAATTTAGCCTGGTAGAAAAATTGAGAAGTAATTTAAAAATAGTCATCAGAGATATGAAGTCTATTTTAGAAATGGTGGTGGCTGGTTGTTTCTTTTTTCCAACAAGAAAAGAACAGAAAGAAATAGAGTCAATGTATTGTAAGCCATAAAAAGGGAATATTTTAACTTGCAATAGTTACAAGTAATGAAATATAATAGTTATGAATATAATAGTAATGAAACTATTGTAGCAATAGTTACAAGTAATCAAATATTATTTTCCAGACATTTACTAATAGAGACTAAATCTATTTTTGAGATATAAGTATGTATGCTTATAATACATCCCCGTGTATGTAATTTGTGTGGAGTAATTTGCAAACATTTCTTAAAAATAGATGGATTCTGGGGCACCGGGGGGGCTCACTGGTTGAACGCCTGCCTTCGGCCCAGGTCATGATCCTGGGGTCCCGGGATCAAGTCCCACATTAGGTCCCTGCAGGGAGCCTTCTTCTCCCTCTGCCTGTGTCTCTGCCTTTCTGTGTGTCTCTCATGAATAGGTAAACAAAATGTAAAAAAATAAAAAAGAAAGAAAGAAAAGAAGGTTTTTTTTTGTTTTTGTTTTGTTTTTGTTTTTGCCAGGGCCTTGAGTGCAGACTCTCATGACCCCACTGAAAGTGAAAATCATCAGCTTCATTGAGTCATAATAATGCCATACGTCTGTATATATTATTTGAATAAAAAGTCACTATTAGATTTTACACAATTAAAGATTGTTAACCAGGCTAGTATGAATAGCACTACTGAGGAATGGAGATTGAAGGATAAATATTGAACTGAAATCCAAGTCTTTTATTTTTATTTTAAAGCAAGATGGTAAAAAAATAAATAATAAGTAAAGCAAGATAGTTTCTTTTCCATAATATAATTACATTAAAAATAAATAACTTCTCAACGGTTTGGCTTCAACGTGGATGAGAACCTAACAGATATATTGAACCACCAAATACAAGTGGGAAACAACCACCCACAACTGATCATCAGGGGTTAATAACTAATCACAAGAGAAGAAAGGAAGGAGAGGCTGGTCCCCTGTCAATGCAAGTGGAGGGACAGTGCCAAGGTGGACAAGACCACTAGGCAGGTAGAGATGCCCCTGTGAGCTGGTGCAGCCAAAGACCCTCTGACATCTCTACCACCTATTCAAGAAGCACATGAGAGAAACAGGACCCACAGATTTGTCTGTTATCAACAGCTGATAAAGACAGTGAACAAAATAAGCTTCATCTAGAGCAGAACCAAGAGGCCCAGAGGAATTCTGCTGATCCAAGTAACATGCTGTGTGTAGAGACACCTGGAGACCTAAAACCATCTGCAAAGTCTCCAGAGGAGTCTGTGCAGAAACGGCCAACCACCTAGAGACTAACTGTTACAGCAACAACATACACAGATTGCAATGATTAAAATGAAATCAATGAGATATGAAAACAAAATAAAATAATAAAATAAAATAAATAATAAAAAAATAAAATATAAAATAAATAAAATAAAATAAATAAAATAAAATAAAATAAAATAAAATAAAATAAAATAAAATAAAATAATAAAGGATTTCCCTAGGCGTGCTTTTGCATTGTAGTCTTGGACTTGTTATGCAAAATGTTTTTACTGAAATGACATTTCCCTTTAACTCAAGGGTTCACTGGTGTCTTTCTTTTCCAAACTTAATTTCCTCTCTTGAAGATGGGAGTAATATTTCCCTTTTTATCCACTTGAGAGCTTTTATGAGGATTTAATAAGATGATAGCATGAAAACCCTTTAAAAATGTAAACTTCTAGAAACACAGAGCATTCTAGTCATGGTTTTAATTTGTCATGTCTGGCAAATCACTTCTGAAGTCCATGCCCTGGAGGCTTGGGGTCAATTAGCTGCCATGTTCGTTTGCTTCTTTCAGATTTGAAAAAAGTTTGACAAATGTCAATCGTGGTATCCAAATTGGACGAAGGAAATGATCAGATGACATTCAAGTAATGCTGAAACCAGATCATGATAACAGGTCTTCTGATGGTGCTTAGGTTGCAACGGGTCCCTCCCTGGCTGTCTGAGACCAAGGGGAATTTGCTGAACGAAGAACTGGAAACCTCGGCTGGGACAAAGCAAGAACTAACAGCCCCAAAGGTTGAGGGAGCAAGAATAAAATGACAGAGTCAGGCGGCTGCTCTGACCAGTCAGGGTTCCTCCCCGTCCCCAAGACCTGGGTCACTCAACTCCCCATCAATGTACCAGAGAGTCTAACAGGCTCAGCTGGGTTTGCGTGCCCACATCTTGTAGGGGCAGGCGATGAAAATTAATGGTACTTTCTCAAGGATGCAAACAAGTAGGAAGAAGAAATGGTCACTTGAGAGTCTTCTACTAGAAGTGAGAGCAGACAGTGACTAGGAAACCAACCAGCACAACTGTCTACTCCAGAGCACAGACCTAGGGCTTGTCACTGGGTAAACCTGGATAGATTCAATGTCTTGCCAAAATTTCCAAATACTGGAGAATGTTTTCAGTTGATTTTAAACAAACCATGTGTTATTTCTAATAACTTCTAAGAAATTCCAAAATTTAGAAATATTTCTGAATGTATATAAAAACGTAATAGAGGATGAAAAATACATTAACTGATGCGCAATTTCTTCTTTTGGGCTGTGTCATCATTAGAATTGGTTGGAAGTCTGACACTTTTCATAATTAATGAAATAACATTTCTCTCCTAGTGTCTGAAAGGATTTGTCTAGATCTCAAATGGCTAATAAACCTGTATGTTAGGTTTTACCTTTAAAATAATTGAAATAATCATTCTAATTAGGCTAAATGTAGCCTTTTGATCCTAAGTGTTTATCAAAATATCCAATGCAGTTATTTCCTAGCAACGCTGTCCTATTTTCAATGAAGTCTGTTAAAAATATCCCTCCATGTTATCTAATTGTCTCTGTAAGAAAATAGTTCTAAACCAACTCTTAAAGACCACACATTTATTCATTTATTATTTTATTTTGTTATTATTATTATTATTTTTGCAAATACTTATCCAACAGCCAAGACACTGGGAAGATACCAATAAACTTCTACCACTTATGAAGCTTAAAGTCTCATATGGAAGGAAGTAGGGGCATTTTCAACAAATGCCCCTTTACCCGCTTTGAGAAATATATAGAAGAAACACTTACGTCTGCCTGAGACAATCTGGTGATGTTTGTCAAGTAAGGTAGGCTATAGGTCTATATGGTGTCTTCTTTCCAGCTCTATTGAAAAATAATTGACATATAGCATTACATGACGTTAAGGTTTACAACATCATGACTTAATGTATGTATATATTGCAGAATGATTATCATAGTAAGTTTAGATAACACCCAGTGCCTCACATATTCACAATTTTTTCTTGTGATGACAACGTTCAAGATCCACTCTCTTAGTAACTTTTAAATAGACTGTACGAGGGATCCCTGGGTGGCGCAGCAGTTTGGCGCCTGCCTTTGGCCCAGGGCGCGATCCTGGAGACCCGGGATCGAATCCCACGTCAGGCTCCCGGTGCATGGAGCCTGCTTCTCCCTCTGCCTGTGTCTCTGCCTCTCTCTCTCTCACTGAGTGCCTATCATAAATAAATTTAAAAAAATTAAAAAAAAATAGACTGTACGATATTGTTAACTATACTCACCGTGTCGTGCATTACATCCGCAGAACATATTTCTCTTACAACTGGACGTTTCAAGTCGAAGATGCTGTGGGAGTATATGGGGAATGTTAACATGATTGGGATAATGGGCAGGCTAAAATCAACTCCTTGTCTCCCTGGGGTGTTTTCCATACACAAGTACAGTGGTTACAATAATGCAAGCTATTGTAACAAACATCCCCACAGCTATGTGTTTTGAGATAAGTTTATTTCTCACTCAATTAGTGCTTGAATGTGGGTATGTTGCATCAGTACACAACTTTTCTTTTTTTTTTTTTCACTATTTTTTATATTCCCCAAATGAATGAGACCATATAATGTTTGTCCTTCTCCGATTGACTTATTTCACTCAGCATAATACCCTCCAGGTCCATCCACGTCGAAGCAAATGGTGGGTATTTGTCGTTTCTAATGGCTGAGGAATATTCCATTGTATACAGAGACCACAGCTTCTTTATCCATCATCTGTCGATGGACACCGAGGCTCCTTCCATAGTTTGGCTATTGTGGACGTTGCTGCTAGAAACATCGGGGTGCAGGTGTCCTGGCATTTCACTGCATCTGTATCTTTGGGGTAAATCCCCAGCAGTGCAATTGCTGGGTCATAGGGCGGATCTATTTTTAACTCTTTGAGGAACCTCCACACAGTTTTCCAGAGTGGCTGCACCAGGTCACATTCCCACCATCAGTGCAAGAGGATTCCCTTTCTCCACATCCTCTCCAACATTTGTGGTTTCCTGCCTTGTTAATTTTCCCCATTCTCACTGGCGTGAGGTGGGATCTCATGGTGGTTTTGATTTGTATTTCCCTGATGGCCAGTGACGAAGAGCAGTTTCTCATGTGTTTGTTGGCCACATGCATGTCTTCTTTATTTTTTTAAATAAATTTAATTTTTATTGGTGTTCAATTTGTCAGCATACAGAATAACACCCAGTGCTCATCCCGTCAAGTGCCCACCTCAGTGCCCGGAACCCTCTTACACTGTTGGTGGGAATGTGAACTGGTGCAGCCACTCTGGAAAACTGTGTGGAGGTTCCTCCAAGAGTTAAAAATAGACCTGCCTTACGACCCAGCAATTGCACTGCTGGGGATTTACCCCAAAGATACAGATGTGATGAAACGCCTGGACACCTGCACCCCACCCCGATGTTTATAGCAGCAATGTCCACAGTAGCCACACTGTGGAAGGAGCCTTGGTGTCCATCGACAGATGATAAATAAAGAAGCTGTGGTCTATGTATACAGTGGAATATTCCTCAGCCATTAGAAATGACAAATACCCACCATTTGCTTCAATGTGGATGGAACTGGAGGGTATTATGCTGAGTGAAATAAGTCAATCGGAGATGCACAAACAGTATATGGTCTCATTCATTTGGGGAATATAAAAAAATAGTGAAAGGGAATGAAGGGGAAAGGAGAAAAAATAAGTGGGAAATATCAGAAAGGGAGACAGAACATGAAAGACTCCTGACTCTGGGAAACGAACTAGGGGTGGTGGAAGGGGAGGTGGGTGGGGGTGGGGGTGACTGGGTGGCAAGTATACAACTTTTCTACACACGGTGACTCAAGGACCAAGGTTTCTCCTATTCCTAAGGACTCCCTGAGTTCTCTGCTTCCAGCTGAAACATGAAGGTAAGTAGGGTAAAACAGAAACAAAAACAAAACAAAACAAAAAAAGAAACCCCAAAACTCCTTTACTTAACTGTTTGGCCCAGAAATGACATAAATGGCTTCCGCTTACAATAGTCTTATTGGCCCCACATGCCTCTTTTCCCAGTGGCAGCTCTATTCTATGAAAACAAGACTATAACATGATTGATAGTTAATTGTCCTGCTTCAGAAGTTAAAGTGAAGGATAAATAGAAGGGAGAGAGGGTGGAATGGGAGAAGGAGGGAGGGAGGGGGAGGGAATAGGAAAAACTAGCAGGTACGGAATTTATAAAATATATGATGATACTACCAATGATTTTATCAAAAGTGATCAAGAGCAATTGACATTTTTTTTGCAGATTAAGAATAATAAGACATAAAATTGGGGAGAATTATGGGCTCAAATCACTTACTACTCTTAAAAAGGCTTTATTTGGGACTTTAATTTCTCCTGGGGGATGGATAATGAATGTCAATGAACAGACATATATATTTCAACATGTGTAGATCTCAAAAATGTGTGACATGGGGAAAAAAGTCCACAATAATTGAATGATGTAAACTGCATTATACTAATTGTATAAATTAAAGCACAAGATATATTGCTACTTAGTGTTTATGGATAAATATATATTTAGAAAAATTATTAAAGTATGGGGTAGTGGAAGAAGTCATACTAAATTCTAGGCAATGGTTTTCTGGGGGATATAAATAATAATGTAAAATTGTAGAGGTATATAAAAGATTCCAAATTTATCCATAATATGTTATTTTGTTTATTATAAAAAAATCAGAATAAAATATGGGAAATGTCAATATTTTTTCATTTAAAGTACTGGGTAACAAGGCTGTTTCTTGAAAATGATGTTTTCCATATTGAAGAGACACAGCCAATTTCATTGAGTCCTTTCCAAGCAGGTGCTTAGATGCTCACATTTAGGACATTTTTATGATCCTGAGGTTATATTATTTAGCCATGTTTATACTGTAATCTGAGAGTGTGTGCTCTTTTTTGTGATTTAAAAAATTTTGGACAACATTACTGAGTCTTGTTTGAATTTGGAAAAATAGGAAAAGAATTATCAGCCAAGACCATATAATATGATTGGATTTTTTTTAGCCCATCTCTGAAGCTTTAGAAGGCTCAAGATTAGCTTCTCACAAGGTTCCCAGAAAGATACAGAAAAGAACAATAGTTTCTATCCAGAAAGTTACCACCAAGGTGGGAGAAGTATTTATCTGGGAATCTGTTCTCTTGCCTGACAGGTCAGCTACGTTCCTGGGTGGCTTCAAGTTAAGAGAACAGAATGCCAACTATAGTTTCTTTTCCTCCGTATTATTCCAACATGGTCCATAACGCAGGAACTCTGACTTTAGGAACAGTTCCGGAGAAAGCCTCTTCTTTCTCTGTAGCCGTCTTTTGCTCTACTCTTTAGAAGCAGCAGTGACTCGTTTGAATGGTAAAATGATGTCTTAATTATAACTTTGGAGGTTAATGATATGAAAAATATTATCACAAGTAACTGATGAAAATGAGAGAGCACAAGAGAAAGGGAAAAAATAGGCAAACATCATGAAAATATGAAGTATCCAGCCTCTGCTTCCAGAGACTGGTTTTGGTCACACAAGACATGCTTCACTATTGGATCACAAACCACCAAAATATGTGTAAAACCTTGGTTTGCCAGAAGTCAGTCTCATTCAACGAGAGGTCTTTTGTATCCCGTCAGGTTACTTATTCAAACCAGGCTGAAGAGGAACCACGATAACAAAACAAAAACCAGCTGCAGGCCCTTAGTCTGTACAGTTTTCAAAAACCAAGCCGACAGGATAATACGGACTACCCTCTATGGGTTGGACTCCAGCATGGAACTGCATTGACCAGCCGTGGCTGCATTTGGGTTAGGTCTGGCTAAGTCAGCATCGTGACTTCAGGCATCCTCAGCAATAAGTAGAAGGCCATAGCCACCCATCAGAAATTTGTACTCACACAGATGGGTCTTATGGCAAGTAAGTGGGTGTAGTATCATGTACTGCAATATGGAAAACTCTGCTTCATGGCGCAGTATTGAAAACTCAGGAGAACAAGGGCTCCTGCACCAGAATTTCTCCTGCAACCAGGGAGGTAAGACAGCTTGAAAAGAGAGGAGCTAGTAGCAAGTAGGTTTGAGACAGCATTCAAGAAGCATTCTCCAATCCTGTTATATCTGTGATTTTGTGCATATAAAAAGAATAAGATCATTTTTTCCAAGAATCAATCTTCACCCTGTTGGGAGTATACTCTCATTAAGGGTGCATAGCTTTATGGGTTTGTCAAATTCATTCATATTTTTTAATGTGGTTGTTGAATGCAATATCATTTATACCAATTGTGTGACATACCACATTTATTCTTCTATTGATGAAAATGTAAACATTTCCAATTTTTGAATATTACATATATTCTTGTACTTTTTATTGGTAACATATGTAAGTAATTCTGTTGGGAATAGTGTACTTGGATATTCACGTGTTTAGCTGTAATTTTGCCAAATTTCCAATTGACATTCCCATAAGAAGTTTTCGAAAATTTTAGTTGCTCTAATTCTCACCAATACTTTTATATTGTCAGCATCTTAAAACATTAATAATTTTGATGAAAATATGGTAGTATGTCATTGTAACTTTAATTTGTATTTCTTTGATGAAATTTCATATACCTATTGCATATTTAATTTTCTTCTTTTGTGAAATGAATGTCTCTGATCATTTATCTGTTGGGTTGTCTGTTTTTATCTTTTTAAAGGATATTGTTTTAGGATTTTAGATATTCTGAATGTAAATACCTTCCCAAATATATCTTCTGAATATCTTCTCTTGGTCTGTGCTTGCTTATTTTACTCACTTTATCTGATAAATAAAAGTTTTTAATCTTAATAATATCTATTTTATCTGTTTTTTTTTTCTTTAGGTCAGCACTTTCTTTTTTCTTTTTTTTTTTTTAAGTGGGCTCTATACCCAGTGTAGAGCCCAGTGTGGAGCTTGAACTCATGACTCTGAGACCAAGAGCTGGATGCTTAACTGACTGAGCCACCCAGCCCCTAGGTTAGCACTTCTAATTTCTTAGTAAAAAATTGCACACTTTACTGGCAAAAAATATTTTCCTATGTTTTCTTCTAAGACTTTTATGTTTTACCTATCACTTTTATATCTGTAACCAATCTTGCTTTGCTCTTTATGTATAGTGTGAAGTGTCAAGATGGCTTTTTAAATATATATATATATATATACTTACAAAGTAATTTTTAAAAAAGCACTCCATGGGACAAATTTTTCACAAAATTACTCAAAATCTAGATTCCACAGAAGAAAATGTTTATGATAAATTTGACAACACAGGCACACAAAAAAATCACCTTAGGAAAAAATAATCATAAAGTAAGTCAAAGAACAAAAATTGTAAGGGGATGTTTTGTATGAATTATTCAATTTTTCATTGTTTGTATATAATAAAAAACACAAATCAATAAGAAAAATACTGATGACCAAATATATAATTTGTCATATTTGTTAAGACACAAATAAAGCTTCTGTAAAAAAAAAAAAATGCCAATATAACAACAGGTAAAACAAGATAGCTTTAAAACTAGATATTTTTTTCTGTATCATAAGATTGTATGTGTATAACAAGTCCAGGCATTATATTGTTGCTCAGCCTCCCCCCAAAATGTAACTTCTATCCATGATTTAAAATCACTGATTTATCTCTTCATCTTATACGGATATATTGAAGCCACTAGTGTTCCCTTCCTCCAGGGAAAGAGATATAAACATTTCATAGAAATTGAGTGTTAAACAGAGTAAAATGACAAAATTAATTTTCTAACAAAAATTATAAATTTTAACTACAAATAGATACTATTTTTTCACATAGCATAAGGACAAAGAACTAAAAGTTTGATTCCACACATTGTGAGGGAGGATTGAGGAAAGAACCATTCTCCAATCTCCTGATTTCTCTTGGAGGAAATGTAAACTGAAATACTGTCACAATTTGACAATATTTACAAAATTTTTGAATTCATATATCCTTTTACCCAGTTAGCCGATTCATTGTTATTTAGCTTCCTTACATTTGAGGAAAATAATAGATGTGCAAGGACATTTAGAGCAGCACTAGAAATACAAGACATATGTTTATTAACTAGGGCTGATTCAAATCAATCATGCTTATACATGCAGTGAAATACTGTGCACCATTAAGAAGAGTATGACAGTTCTATTTAAACTGATATAAAAGGGCAGCCTGGGTGGCTCAGTGGTTTAGCACCACCTTCAGCCCAGGGTGTGATCCTGGAGTCCTGGGATCGAGTCCCACGTCAGGATCCCTGCAGGGAGCCTGCTTCTCCCTCTGCCTGTGTCTCTGCCTTCTTCTCTCTGTGTCTCTCATGAATAAATAAATAAAACCTTTAAAAATAAATAAACTGATATAAAAAAGAATGCTATGTCACATAGGGATTTATTTTAAAGCAAGGCATAGACTATTAGATTTAGTACAGTACCTTTCTGTGTAAAAACAACAAAATTATGCATGTGTACATGTGCATCTCTCAAACAATAAATTAGAGGGAGGAATATACCAGAAAGTAGGAATGGTGGACAGTATCCTGGGGAAGGATACTGACCTATGTGGAGATGAAGAAGAGAGGATTTAGTCTTAAAGTTATTTTTTTAAATTCCTTCTGAATTTTTATTGTATGAATGTATAACCTTTGCAAAACAAACAAAAACAACAACAAAAAACAGGTTATACTTAAGAGAATTCAAAGATAGAAAAAGCATTCATTGATGGAAAGATGTAACCAATTGTTAAACCAAGCTTAGGATTCTAAATGTTACCTAAAATAAGCATATGTAGTTTAATGTCAACTGAAAATAATGTCATCTCAGGTTAATGGTTCTGACTGCCTTGTAAATACCAAGACAGAATCAAGGTAAGTATATCTTTAAATAAAATCATAACTAGTATGCCTAAGGAAGGACTTTTATGTCCATTATGAAAAGTTATAAAATGGATTTTTCCCAGTAATTTAATCCACGGATTTATTTTTTTTAAGATTTATTTATATATTTTGAAAGAGAGTGGGTGGAGGGGTGGAGGGAGAGAATCTTCATGCAGACTCCCCACTGAGCACAGAACCTAACTTGAGACTTGATCCCGTGACCCATGAGATCATGACATGAGCAGAAACCAAAAGTCAGATGCTGAACCGACTGAGCCACCCAGGTGCAGGCCCCTAATCCACAGATTTTCAATGCATATGCTAATAAACTGAGCAGCAAGTAAGAATTTAGAAAACCTGTGATCTACTCCCTCTATGTATTACTACTGGCTCACTCTGTGACTTTGAATACCTAATGTAGTATTTTTCAAGTTCCAATTTTTAATACATAAATTTGGACATATACCTACTGTACTTTGCATCTGTTAAAGTCAAAATAGCAAACAAGAAAAAAATTTCTAAGTGATAAAATCAGGACCTGATGTGTTCCCAAGGGTAATATCAAATGTTTAATCACCAAGACACCAATCTTTGCATAATGGGTAGTGTTTCTGCCCCACTATGGCTTGAATTTAGGAATATCCTCTCATTCCACACCTTGATACCAAAACGAGACAAAGACCCACTAAAAAAGGAGAATTACAGGCCAATATTCCTGATGAAAAAGAATGCAGAAAATTCTCAACAAGATACTAGCAAATCAAACATAACAGTATATTAAAAGAATTATTTACCATGATCAAGTAGATTTTATTCATGGGCTGCAAGGGTGGTTCAATATCTGCAAATCCATCAATGTGATACAGGACATTAATAAAAGAAAGGATGAGAACCATATGATCCTCTCAATAGATGCAGAAAAAGCATTGATGAAATACAACAGTCATTTTTGATAAAAACCCTCAACAAAGTAGGTATAGAGGCAACATACCTCAACTTCACAAAGGCCATGTATGAAAGACCCATAGGAAATACCGTCCTCAATGGGGAAAAACTGAGAGCTTTTCCCCTGAGGTCAGGAACACGGCAGGATGTCCACTGTCATCACTGTTATTTAACATAATCCTAGAAGTCCTGGCCTCAGTAATCAGGCAACAAAAAGAAATAAAAGGCATCCAGATCAGCAAGGAAGAAGTTAAACTGTTACTATTCACAGACAACATGATACTCTATGTAGGAAACCTAAAAGACTCCACCAAAAAGTTGCTAGAGCTGATATCATAAATTCAGCAAAGTCACAGAATATAAAATCAACACACAGAAATCCGCTGCATTTCGATACACCAATGTTGAAGTAGCAGAAAAAGAAACCAAGGAATCCATCTTGTTTGCAACTGCACCAAACTATAAGATACTTAGGAATAAACCTAACTGAAGAGGTAAAGGATCTGTACGCTGAAAACTATAGAACAAAGCACTTACGAAATAAATTGAAGGAGACACAAAGAAATGGAAAAACATCCCATATGCTCATGGGTTAGGAGAACAAATATTGTTAACATGTCTATTCTATCCAAAGTCATCCAGAATTTTTTTTTAAATAAATTAATTTTTCATTGGTGTTCAATTTACCAACATACAGAATAACACCCAGTGCTCATCCCGTCAAGTGACCCCCTCAGTGCCGTCACCCATTCACCCCCACCCCCTGCCCTCCTCCCCTTCCACCACCCCTAGTTCGTTTCCCTGAGTTAGGAGTCTTTTTATTCTCCCTTCCCTTATATTCCCTTTCACTGTTATTTATATTCCCCAAATGAATGAGAACATATAATGTTTGTCCTTCTCCAATTGACTTATTTCACTCAGCATAATACCCTCCAATTCCATCCACGTTGAAGCAAATGGTGGGTATTTGTCATTTCTAATGGCTAATAGTCAATTGTATACATAAACCACATCTTCTTTATCCATTCATCTTTTGATGGACACCGAGGCTCCTTCCACAATTTGGCTATTGTGGACATTGCTGATAGAAACATCGGGGTGCAGGTGTCCCGGCGTTTCATCGCATCTGAATCTTTGGGGTAAATCCCCAACAGTGCAATTGCTGGGTCGTAGGGCAGGTCTATTTTTAACTCTTTGAGGAACCTCCACACAGTTTTCCAGAGTGGCCGCACCAGTTCACATTCCCACCAACAGTGTAAGAGGGTTCCCTTTTCTCCGCATCCTCTCCAACATTTGTGGTTTCCTGCCTTGTGAATTTTCCCCATTCTCACTGGGGTGAGGTGGGATCTCATTGTGGTTTTGATTTGTATTTCCCTGATGGCAAGTGATGCAGAGCATTTTCTCATATGCATGTTGGCCATGTCTATGTCTTCCTCTGTGAGATTTCTGTTCATGTCTTTTGCCCATTTCATGATTGGATTGTTTGTTTCTTTGGTGTTCAGTTTAAGAAGTTCTTTATAGATCTTGGAAACTAGCCCTTTATCTGATATGTCATTTGCAAATATCTTCTCCCATTCCGTAGGTTGTCTTTTATTTGTTTTTTTTTTTTCCCACTCCATTTGGTTGTTTATTACACAAAGTTACATCTTTATACATCGTGTGTCCCAAAACATAAACTAATAGTTCTTTATTTATTTATTTTTTTGAGAGTGTGAATTTTTTTTAAATTTTTTATTGGTGTTCAATTTACTAACATACAGAATAACCCCCAGTGCCCGTCACCCATTCACTCCCACCCCCCACCCTCCTCCCCTTCTACCACCCCTAGTTCGTTTCCCAGAGTTAGCAGTCTTTACGTTCTGTCTCCCTTTCTGATATTTCCCACACATTTCTTCTCCCTTCCCTTATATTCCCTTTCACTATTATTTATATTCCCCAAATGAATGAGAACATATAATGTTTGTCCTTCTCCGACTGACTTACTTCACTCAGCATAATACCCTCCAGTTCCATCCACGTTGAAGCAAAAGGTGGGTATTTGTCATTTCTAATAGCTGAGTAATATTTCATTGTATACATAAACCACATCTTCTTTATCCATTCATCTTTCGTTGGACACCGAGGCTCCTTCCACAGTTTGGCTATCGTGGTCATTGCTGCTATAAACATCGGGGTGCAGGTGTCCCGGCGTTTCACTGCATCTGTATCTTTGGGGTAAATCCCCAACAGTGCAATTGCTGGGTCGTAGGGCAGGTATATTTTTAACTCTTTGAGGAACCTCCACACAGTTTTCCAGAGTGGCTGCACCAGTTCACATTCCCACCAACAGTGTAAGAGGGTTCCCTTTTCTCCGCATCCCCTCCAACATTTGTTGTTTCCTGCCTTGTTAATTTTCCCCATTCTCACTGGTGTGAGGTGGGATCTCATTGTGGTTTTGATTTGTATTTCCCTGATGGCAAGTGATGCAGAGCATTTTCTCATATGCATGTTGGCCATGTCTATGTCTTCCTCTGTGAGATTTCTGTTCATGTCTTTTGCCCATTTCATGATTGGATTGTTTGTTTCTTTGGTGTTGAGTTTAATAAGTTCTTTATAGATCTTGGAAACTAGCCCTTTATCTGATATGTCATTTGCAAATATCTTCTCCCATTCTGTAGGTTGTCTTTTAGTTTTGTTGACTGTATCCTTTGCTGTGCAAAACTTCTTATCTTGATCCAGTCCCAATAGTTCATTTTTGCTTTTGTTTCTTTTGCCTTCGTGGATGTATCTTGCAGAAGTTACTGTGGCCAAGTTCAAAAAGGGTGTTGCCTGTGTTCTTCTCTAGGATTTTGATGGAATCTTGTCTCACATATAGATCTTTCATCCATTTTGAGTTGATCTTTGTGTATGGTGAAAGAGAGTGGTCTAGTTTCATTCTTCTGCATGTGGATGTCCAATTTTCCCAGCACCATTTATTGAAGAGACTGTCTTTCTTCCAATGGATAGTCTTTCCTCCTTTATCAAATATTAGTTGACCATAAAGTTCAGGGTCCACTTCTGGGTTCTCTGTTCTGTTCCATTGATCTATGTGTCTGTTTTTGTGCCAGTACCACACTGTCTTGATGACCACAGCTTTGTAGTACAACCTGAAATCTGGCATTGTGATGCCCCCAGATATGGTTTTCTTTTTTAAAATTCCCCTGGCTATTCGGGGTCTTTTCTGATTCCACACAAATCTTAAAATAATTTGTTCTAACTCTCTGAAGAAAGTCCATGGTATTTTGATAGGGATTGCATTAAACGTGTATATTGCCCTGGGTAACACTGACATTTTCACAATATTAATTCTGCCAATCCATGAGCATGGAATATTTTTCCATCTCTTTGTGTCTTCCTCAATTTCTTTCAGAAGTGTTCTATAGTTTTGAGGGTATAGATCCTTTACCTCTTTGGTGAGGTTTATTCCTAGGTATCTTATGCTTTTGGGTGCAATTGTAAATGGGATTGACTCCTTAATTTCTCTTTCTTCAGCCTCATTGTTAGTGTATAGAAATGCCATTGATTTCTGGGCATTGATTTTGTATCCTGCCACGCTACCAAATTGCTGTATGAGTTCTAGCAATCTTGGGGTGGAGGCTTTTGGGTTTTCTATGTAGAGTATCATGTCATCAGCAAAGAGGGAGAGTTTGACTTTTTCTTTGCCAATTTGAATGCCTTTAATGTCTTTTTGTTGTCTGATTGCTGAGGCTAGGACTTCTAGTACTATGTTGAATAGCAGTGGTGAGAGTGGACATCCCTGTCTTGTTCCTGATCTTAGGGGAAAGGCTCCCAGTGCTTCCCCATTGAGAATGATATTTGCTGTGGGCTTTTTGTAGATGTCTTTTAAGATGTCGAGGAAAGTTCCCTCTATCCCTACACTCTGAAGAGTTTTGATCAGGAATGGATGCTGTATTTTGTCAAATGCTTTCTCTGCATCTAATGAGAGGATCATATGGTTCTTGATTTTTCTCTTGCTGATATGATGAATCACATTGATTGTTTTACAGGTGTTGAACCAGCCTTGTGTCCCGGGGATAAATCCTACTTGGTCATGGTGAATAATTTTCTTAATGTACTGTTGGATCCTATTGGCTAGTATCTTGTTGAGAATTTTTGCATCCATGTTCATCAGGGATATTGGTCTGTAATTCTCCTTTTTGGTGGGGTCTTTGTCTGGTTTTGGAATTAGGGTGATGCTGGCCTCATAGAACGAATTTGGAAGTACTCCATCTCTTTCTATCTTTCCAAACAGCTTTAGTAGAATAGGTATGATTTCTTCTTTAAACGTTTGATAGAATTCCCCTGGGAAGTCATCTGGCCCTGGACTCTTGTGTCTTGGGAGGTTTTTGATGACTGCTTCAATTTCCTCCCTGGTTATTGGCTTGTTCAGGTTTTCTATTTCTTCCTGTTCCAGTTTTGTAAGTTTGTGGCTTTCCAGGAATGTGTCCATTTCTTCTAGATTGCCTAATTTATCGGCGTATAGCTATTCATAATATGTTTTTAAAATCGTTTGTATTTCCTTGGTGTTGGTAGTGATCTCTCCTTTCTCATTCACGATTTTATTAATTTGAGTCTTCTCTCTCTTCTTTTTAATAAGGTTGGCTAATGGTTTATCTATCTTACTAATTCTTTCAAAGAACCAACTCCTGGTTCTGTTGATCTGTTCCACAGTTCTTCTGGTCTCGATTTCGTTGAGTTCTGCTCGAATTTTAATTAACTCTCTTCTTCTGCTGGGTGTAGGGTCCATCTGCTGTTTTTTCTACCTCCTTTATGCGTAAGGTTACCTTTTGTATTTGAGTTCTTTCCAGTTTTTGAATGGATGCTTGTATTGCGATGTATTTCCCCCTTAGGACTGCTTTTGCTGCATTCCAAAGATTTTGAATGGTTGTATCTTCATTCTCATTAGTTTCCATGAATCTTTTTAATTCTTCCTTAATTTCCTGGTTTACCCTTTCATCTTTTAGCAGGATGGTCCTTAACCTCCACGTGTTTGAGGTCCTCCCAAACTTCTTGTTGTGATTTAGTTCTAATTTCAAGGCATTATGGTCTGAGAATATGCAGGGGACGATCCCAATCTTTTGGTATCGGTTCAGACCCAATTTGTCTGTATGTGGTCTATTCTGGAGAAAGTTCCATGTGCACTTGAGGAGAATGTGTATTCAGTTGAGTTTGGATGTAAAGTTCTGTAGATATCTGTGAAATCCATCTGGTCCAGTGTATCATTTAAAGCTCTCGTTTCTTTGGAGATGTTGTGCTTAGAAGACCTATCGAGGGTAGAAAGAGCTAGATTGAAGTCACCAAGTATAAGTGTATTACTATCTAAGTATTTCTTCACTTTGGTTATTAATTGGTTTAAATATTTGGCAGCTCTCACATTCGGGGCATATATATTCAGGATTGTTATGTCCTCTTGTTGGATAGATCCTTTAAGTATGAGATAGTGTCCCTCTTCATTTCTCACTACAGTCTTTGGGGTAAATTTTAGTTTATCTGATATAAGGATGGCTACCCCTTCTTTCTTTTGAGGACCATTTGAATGGTAAATGGTTCTTCAACCTTTCATTTTCAGGCTATAGGTGTCCTTCTGTCTAAAATGAGTCTCTTGTAGTCAGCAAATAGATGGTCTTGTTTTTTTATCCAGTCTGAAACCCTGCGCCTTTTGATGGGGTCATTAAGCCCGTTCACGTTTAGAGTTACTATTGACAGATATGAGTTTAGTGCCATCATGATATCTATTCAGTCCTTGTTTTTGTGAATTCTTCCACTGAACTTCTTCTTAAAGGGGAATTTTAAGAGTCCCCCTTAAAATTTCTTGCAGAGCTGGTTTGGAGGTCACATATTCTTTCAGTTCCTTCCTGTCTTGGAAGCTCTTTATTTTGAATGAGAGCCTTGCTGGATAAAGTATTCTTGGTTGCATGTTCTTCTCATTTGGGACCCTGAATATATCCTGCCAGCACTTTCTGGCCTGCCAGGTCTCTGTGGAGAGGTCTGCTGTTACCCTAATATTCCTCCCCATAAAAGTCAGGGATTTCTTGTCTCTTGTTGCTTTAAGGATCTTCTCTTTATCTTTGGAATTTGCAAGCTTCACTATTAAATGTCGAGGTGTTGAACGGTTTTTATTGATTTCAAGGGGGGATCTCTCTATTTCCTGGATTTGAATGTGTGTTTCCCTTCCCAGATTAGGAAAGTTTTCAGCTATGATTTGTTCAAATACATATTCTGGCCCTCTGTCCCTTTCGGCGTCCTCGGGAACCCCAATTAAACATAGGTTTTTCTTCCTCAGGCTTTCGTTTATTTCCCTTAGTCTGTCTTCATGGTCTTATTTTTTTTTATTTTTTTTTATTTATTTATGATAGTCACACAGAGAGAGAGAGAGAGAGGCAGAGACATAGGCAGAGGGAGAAGCAGGCTCCATGCACCAGGAGCCCGACGTGGGATTCGATTCCCGGTCTCCAGGGATCGAGCCCTGGGCCAAAGGCAGGCGCCAAACCGCTGCGCCACCCAGGGATCCCTCTTCGTGGTCTTTTAATTATCTGTCTCTTTTTTCCTCAGTTTCTTTCTTTGCCATCAACTTGTGTTCTATGTCACTCACTCGTTCTTCCACCTCGTTAACCCTGTTCGTTAGGACTTCTAGTTTGGATTGCATCTCATTCAATTGATTTTTAATTTCTGCCTGATTGGATCTAAATTCTGCAGTCATGAAGTCTCTTGAGTCCTTTATGCTTTTTTCTAGAGCCAGCAGTAGCTGTATAATAGTGCTTCTGAACTGGCTTTCTGACATTGAATTGTAATCCAGATTTTGTAACTCTGTGGGAGAAAGGACTGTTTCTGATTCTTTCTTTTGAGGTGAGGTTTTCCTTCTAGTCATTTTGCTTAGTGCAGCGTGGCCAAAAACAAGTTGTATTGGGAAAAGGAGAAAAAGAGAAGAGAGAAAGAAGGAAAGAAAAGAGAAAAAGAAAAAAAGAAAAAAGGAAGAAAAAAGGGAAAAAGAAGAAAAAGAGAAAGAAAAAGAAAGAAAGGGGAAAAAGCGGTGGGGAAAGCAATCAGAAATCAAAAAAGAAAAAAAAAACGAAAAAAAAAAAAAAAAAAAAAACACGGGGGAGTATCTTCTGTTTCTGTAAACTTTAAGTCCCTTGACTTCCCCTGGAACTTGTCCGTCTAGCTGGTGTTCTGGGGGAGGGGCCTGCTGTGCTGATTTTCAGGTGTTAGCAGTTGGGGGAGCTGCTCTGCCCCTGCCTGGTGCAGGGCTCAGTGGGGGTTGTTTACCCCGTGAGGCCGCAGGAGCAACAGCCCCAGTGGCGGGGCAGCTCTGGAAACCTGGATTCAGCCCCCGCAGGAACTCTGGAGATCTCCGTCTGCAGGGCCTGGAGGCTCCGGGCGGGGCCGCTGATCTGCTCAGCTGGGGCAGGAGCGTCCTTGCTGTCCTGGGCCCTCCCTGCCTCTGCCTGTCCCGGGGGAGGCCGGATCCTGGGCTGTGTCCCGGCGCCCTGTGCTCCGGAGCCTGCGCTGGTGGATTCGCGCTCCCGCCCCGCAGCCCCCTCCGCGGAGCCGCCGCCCGAGCCCCCCGAGCTGCTCCCGCCCCGCAGCCCCCTCTGTGGAGCCTCTTCCCCTGCCCGAGCCCCTCCGAGCTGCTCCGGTCCCGCCGTGCGCGCTGCAGCCCTTAGGGAGCTCGGCGCACTCTCCCGGGGCGCAGGTGCCTGTTAGTGTCCCGGGGAGCCCGAGGGCATCCCCGCCCTCCTGGGTCCTGCTCTAACACCCTGCGAGCCCCTTTCCGCCCATGAAGATTGGTGCAGCTCCTGCTCTCCAGGACAGGGCTCTCCTGTCCTGGGGACACTCGCCCTGGCCTTAGCCCGGCTCCTCGCCGGGCCCCTCCCCCTTGGAGGCCTTTTGTTTATTTCTTTTTCCCCCATCTTCCTACCTTGATAGAAGCGTGAACTCTTCTCACTGTAGCGTTTCAGCTGTTCTGTCTTTAAACCTCAGGCCGAATTCTTAGATTTTCAGGATGATTTGAAGGTTATCTAGGTAATTTCGTGGGGACAGGTGATTTGGGGACCCTACTCTTCCCCCATCTTGCCCCTCCTCCCCCATCCAGACTTTTGAGGCAATCTCTATCACAGTACACCAGCATTGTTCACAGAGCTGGAGCAAACGATCCTAAAATTTGTCTGGAACCACAAAAGACCCCAAAGCAAGCCTGGAAAAAGAAAAAGAAAAGGAAAGTGGGAAGCATCACAATGCCGGGCCTCAAGCTGTACTACAAAGCTGTGGTCATCAAGACAGTGTGGTCCTGGCCCCAAAACAGACACATAGACCCATGGAACAGAACAGAGAACCCAGAGATGGGCCCATAACCCTATGGCGACAAACTTACCGTGAATATGAGCTCACAACTCTGCCGTTGCAGTCCTCTACCGTCGCTTGCCTTAGCAATGACCGCATTGGCCCTAAACGTCGGGCGATTTCTGTCAGCACTTGCATGGACCAGCATCTCCTCCTAGAAGGTTGCTCTAGAATCATCCGCCTAGATTTTGAGCTATAGGCAGGAAGTTTATTTATCCAGCTTTGAATTCAATGCTTAAAAGTAGAAAGGAGTAGAGTCTTAGGAAGAATGTTGGGTTCTTAATGTCATTGTAGAGGAGGTTACCGAATAACCGTGTAATGTAGTGTCCAAACCTGGGCTTTTCAGGAATTAAAGAGGGTGTTTTCAGTAGTTATGGGACAACAACAGACCTACACTGAGGGCATCAAAGGTCAGCTGGGGTGTATAGGTTACCTGATGACTCAGCGTTCAAGAAAAGGGTTTCCAGGCAAGCTTTGGAAGTATGCTGTTTTTTGTTTTTTGGGTTTTTTTTTTTTTTTGAGGTAATGTTTTTATGTCTCCCCACAACTTGCACGGACATGGGGCGATGAGCTGTGTCGAAATAGCGTTACACGGACGTGAGACAGAGATTGAGAGTAAAACCATTCAGCAGCCTTCGCATATTTCGTTTTTTAGGGTTAAAATCAAGCTACTACATTCCCCACTGTGGACACAGCAGGTGGCCGTGAGCACTTCGCTGATCCACAATGTAAGCACCTGGGCTCCAGATGCTACGGATGGCCAGCCAGGCAGCTTCACCCCAGAAGGTGAGCCAGGGAGCCAGATGGGCGTCCTGACAAGGTGAGCCCACGAAACAAGCTGGCAGGGGCCTCCACTGCAGGCCCTTGAAAGAACTGCAGCATCCTTCAGAAACTGGAACATCTTACCACCTACGTGAACTACCGGGATCATATTTAATTTGCCTTAACATTCATGCCATTTTGTTTGCTATTAATACACCTTTTTTTTTTTCTCTCTTTGCATTTTATCACTCACCAAATATCCTTTAGTCTGACCTGTGCCAGGCCTGTCCTCCCTGGAGGAACAGACCATGACACATCCAACATTTCACTTTGTGGATTTGAGCTCTCTGGCAAAAGCTTACATAGTATATATTCAGGCATGAATTCCCTCTGGATGGATTTCTAGGATTTGCCTCTGTGTGCCCCAGTGCTATCACACCTGTCCCCAAGAAGCCAGCCTAAGATCCTGGACTAGAAGGGAATGAAGGAGGAAAGGGACCACTGGCAAAACAAGTACATTCTCTTAATGTAGTTTTTTTTTTTAATTTTAATTTTAGTGAAAATGATTTGGCATTTACTTAACCAAAGCACCAATTCCGCATCTTAAGTGTCACTCTATGCCTATGACCTCACATCTCCTCCAAGTACTGAGAGTTTAAGGTGACGGGTTCACAGGATGTAAGAGTTCTATTTATACATACATATTTATGAACTTTTCATACTATCATAAAAATACAAATATACAATTCTTTTACCACTATCAACAATGTACACTGATGGAGATAACATTTGATTCCATCTAGGTTCATCTGCGCAAAGAAACTTAAAATGTATTATTATTACAACCTTATTGGCCCTGTTAATGGAAAACCTAGACAAAAATTAGTTTAAAAAGAAAAAAGAAAGAACATGGAGGCTAAGAGAATGTACGGATGAGGTCTAGTACATAAGATACCTGCCACCTGCTGGGCCTGTGTGAGAGAGTTGATGCTCAGTGTTTCATGTGACCCTTAAAGCAACCATGGAAGATGCATTTCTCATTTTGCAGCTAAAGAAACTAAATATGTTTAATTTGATTAATGTTAGTAAGAAAGTGGTGCCTGGGGGGCTCAGAGGTTGAGCATCTGCTCAGATCGTGATCTGGGGTCCCAGGATCGAGTCCTGCCTCAGGCTCCCTGCATAGAGCCTGCTTCTCCCTCTGCCTATGTCTCTGCCTCTGTGTGTGTGTGTGTGTGTGTGTGTGTGTGTGTGTCTCTCATGAATATATTTTTTTTAATTAGTAGAAGAAAGAGAGATAATCAATTACAGGTGTGTCTTTAAATCTGCACAGGGAGACCCAGCACTCCAAACCCTTAATTTTGCAGATGAGAGCATCACGGTGAATCCACATTAGATGATTAGCCAAAGGTCACTCTCAGGTCCCTGGGCCTACAGCAAGACTTTACCTGGGCTAACAATGTCTCATCTTTGTTTAAGTAATTTTTTAAAAAAACAGCTTTATTAAATGAAATCTATAAATAGCTGAGCACTGTGGCTTCAACCTAGATTACTCAAAATATTCTAGTTCCCTCCCTGCCCTAATCTCTCCGGTGTGATAATGTGCTTAGAAATGTTTTATCTATCATCACCCCATTGGAGACGATGAACATGATGACATTTATCCTAAGATCATATGTCTGGTCTTATCTAATTTGCTGATACCAGATGTTATAGAGAAAGTGTTGTATATTGGAGGATTCCTGAATTTTTCGTTAAACATAGGCAACTTCTTTGGTCATCGCAGTGCCTGTAAAGCTCTAGGCTTTCCTCACTGTTATCACAGAATGTTAACATTGATGTACATTATACCCCAGGTAGTTTTCATTTCATTAAAAAGTTCTTGTAAATATTAAATGTTAAATTGGTTTGGTCGTGTAGGAGATTAACTTGCATCTTTTACAGCTCATTGCTTTCATTGATGTGCACATTCCAATCAAGTAAGTGACATTCTATATTTTCTACCTCAAAATAATAATCACAGAACTGTGGAGCTTCAGGAGGCCTCAGAAAGCAACGAACCCTAACTTCTCATGTTGTAGTAGAGGAAAAGGAGTCAGAGGGCTGACCCCTGCTCAAGTTTCTGGGACTCGGATGTGCAGTCTCTTCCTTAGGGCTTTCCCCTGGAATTCTGTTACAAGGCCAGAGAGTCTTCGCAATTCTGAAGCAAGGCCAGAAGTTGCAGCGCTATCCTTGGTGAAAGTTCCGTGCCGACCACACTACCATTTTTTTTTCACACTACCATTTTAAAAGCCATTATAATCCTGGCTTCAATATCGCAAGGTAGAGGTCTTTCTGGCCCCTGAATATCTATCTGTTCAGGAAACATTTCCTGTGACAGCATCTAAAACGTCTTTGAGCTGTTGTTTTCTTCTTGGTTCTTGAAATAGCTTATCCAGTCAACAGGGAAAAAAAAATCCATTGACTATGCTAAAGCGAAAGGAGACCAATGTGCTGTATCTTGCTGTGCAAGACCCAAACTGAAGCACATATCCACAGCCTCGGAAAATGACACTCTCTGGACCAATGAACATACACCGGAAAAGAACTGCAGTAATCATATCTGCCTATCTTCTGTGAAGGCCAATGTCTTTGTTACACGATAACTCAAGAGATATTCTGGTAAAAAAATAAATTATTTAATATATGACATTAAAATACAAACAATTACCAGAATTTTTTCTTTGCTGACATGCAAACTGTTGTGAACTAGTAAGAACCAGGCTTCTGTAGGTTATGCTGATAAAATGCTGGTCTTTTCCCTTTTTTGTCATCCCTACTATACCAGGAGTTGAGTCCTCTGAGACTTCTTTCTGAATTTCAGAGTAAATAATCCAACTCATCTATTTCTTATTGATCCTCCTCTCTTTTTTCTTTAAGTTTTAAGGCACTGCTGTGTATCTATAAAGATCATAGAGCTAGGAATACTATCAGGGGGCTGTGATGGTTTGGAATTATAACCACGTGAGTGAGCCATCTTTTAAGTAAATCCTCCAGGACTAGCCTCGCCTTCAGAACACCAGACACCAGCTGATGTGTTGGCCACAAATTCACCGGAGACTCTGAGCCACAAACACCTAACGAAGCCTCTTCCCAAGTCTTATACCACAGAAACTTTTGTTATTTTAAACTGTGAGATTCAGGGGAAATTTAATAGATGACATAGCATCTAATTGTAAGTGCGCCACCACCAAAATTTATGTATTGAAGCCCTAACCCCCAGTGTGACTGTTTTTGGAGATGGGGCCTGTAAGGGGGTAGTGAAGGATGAGGTTATAAGGGTAGGACCCTGATCTGATAGGTTGGTGTGCTTATAAGAGAAGAAAGAAATGCTAGAATTTCTCTCTCTTTCTCTCTCTCTCTCTCTCTCTCTGTCTCAATCTCTGCATGTGATGAGAAAAGATCCCGTGAGGACACAGGAGGAAGTTGGCCGTCTGTATGCCAACCAGTTCTGCTCATACTTGATCTGGAACTTCCAACTTCCAGAACTATGAGAAAATAACTCTCCATTCCTTGGGTAGCCCAGCCTGTGGAATTTTGTCATGGGAACCCAAACTGACCAATAACGAGCAGTTCTACAGTCAAGCTCTGGAGAATTTGTAGCTGCATTTAGTGATACATTAGTCTCTGGTGCCAACAGAACCAAAGTCATCTGATGCCCTTAAAGTATCAATGTCCTTTACCTTCTATTGGACTACTTACAAGTTTTCTCATTTTCCCTCCCAGCTTCTACAACTGGTGTAATATAGCCTTCCTATAGAAAGAGAGACTGAACAAAGAGCAGAAGAAAGAAAATCATCAAAACCTATGTTTGTTTTTGTCTTGAGAAAGTGCTGTGATTCACTCTTCTATTAGACTATAACATGTCTTACGAGGGTTTGAGCTCTGTGCTATGCTTTCCTCGTTTCGTTGGAGCATGTTTATAAAGAAGATGTGTAACATCCAATACGTATTTGTTGAGTTGAATTTTATTAAATTTATCCAAGATTTACTAATTTAGATAAAACGGAAAACTCAGCAGTTTTATTTTAAAATATTGCTAATTTCACAAAGACATAAAGTTATGTAAAATTTATTTTGCTTAATTGTTCATTCGATGGTTTTCATCATGCATTTGCTATATGCAAAACACTTGGTTATTTAATTAATGGCGAATTTCATTTAGAGGATTTTAAGCAAAAAAAAAAAAAGGAACAGGATTTGTATTAAATATGAGACTTCTAAACTTTTTATAAGATAATCATTCTATATCATCATCCTGCTCAGAACCCAACAGTTTCTGGTGGCATTTAGAATGATTTACAAGCTCTTTAAGCTGTTTTTTCATCTATTTCCACATGACCTGACCACTCACTACCTGTTTTGTCTTCATTTCAAATGACTCTTACCATCATCCACTGTAAAACCATCCAGCCATTTTATTTTCCTCAAATCAAGCTGCATCCTAAATTTATTCTTCATCCCCCTCTTCTTCTTCTGTCATTTATTATTTTAGATTGGTTTTATTTATTTGAGAGATAGTGAGCACGCACACATGCATGTGAGTGGGGGGAGGTGCAAGGGGAAGGGAGAGAGAATCTGAAGCGACTGGGAGATCATGACCTGAGCTGAAGCCAAGAGTCAGGCGCCTAACCAACTGAGCCGCCCAGGTGCCCCTCTTCTTCGGTCATTTAGATCCAAGATTGAATGTCATCTCTTAAGGAGAACTCTTCAGACTCTAGTTCAATGTAATCATGCTTGCCTTTCTACAGAACTGTGTTCCCATGAGGCTCATAGTGCTTATTACTAGTGAATATTTTATCCATTTGTTTGTCTTTCCTACTTAAATGTAAACTTAAGCAGAGGGCTTAATTATTATGTTTGCTGCTGTATCTGTAGGGCTCAGAAAAACAGGCCAGTAGTTACTGTTCAACGACTATTTGTTTAATTAATAAATAGATGAGTAAAAAAAATAGATGAATACGTGGTTAGATGATAAGGAAGAGAGAGAGAGAGCTCAGGGATGTTTCCTAAATTTTTAACTTGAGCCAAATGAGTGGTATCATTTAAGGAAACTAAAGACTGAAGGGGGAAGAACGCTATTGGACGAAAGGAATCAAGAATTTTGGTTGGCTCATATTTTCTTATTGCTACTAGAATATGAACCTTCAGGCAGAAGCATCAGGTTGTCAAGTGGTTGCCAACTCTGGATGTCAGTGGTAAACTCAAGGGTAGAATCACAGAAACAAACATACAGACGTTACATGTGCTGATTACAATAATAATAATAACAAAAATTAACATATTGTCTACATATGTGTGTTATGCACACACATGTCTAGTAGTGGTTTAGACACTATTTTACATTTTATTTAGATTAATTCATCTGATCCTAATAACTTGAGTTTAAGACAGATTTTATCTCATTTTACAACTCAAGAAATTGAACCACCCAGAGCCTCATAACGTGACTAAAGACAGTGGATAATAATTGATGAATCTGGGATTCAGACAGATTCTGGAAGCCTGATTTCATAAGCTACATCTTTGACCATGACAGTGGGGAAAGGGTAATAAGGACAGAAGTGAGTCTGGGATTATTCTAGCACAAGAGGAAGAATAGTGGAGGAATATCAAGAAAAACTAAAAAGCTGAGAGGGAAATTAGAAAGAAAAAGCAAACTAGAGAATATGACTTCTCAGAAACTGAGAAAGAGAATTCTTTCAGAAGAAGAAAGAGCTTATTTGTGTCAGATGTTTCTGAGAGCCAGAGGCGAGGAGGATAGGGCACGCTCCACCGGATTTTCAGACAGTGGTAGGTGAGCGGTGATCCCCATAAAGTAATCTCGGGTGGAAAGGGATATATGAACACCAGAGAGGACACAATGTGGGGAAGCCAAGGATAGGACCCCAATCCCCAGAATGTTTTGCCCTAATGTCAACATCATTGGTGAGATGAAAATGAGTGGGCAGGGGAATGTTTAAAAAGAAAAAAATATAGTATGTTTGATGCTAATAAAACAATAGCACCAAAGCCATAATAGTAGGAGTTTCTTGAGACCAAATTACAAACCTAGGAAAATATCAGAATACTGATCCAATCTGAGTGATAAGTTTACAAGCTCCTCTTACCCCTGAGCAAGTCTGTTGTTCCTTCTCCCCACCCAACAACATACACTGGCCTCTAGATGAAAAGATTTAATTTACCAAAAAAAAAAAAAAAAAAGTTTGTGAGTACTTTAAAAAACCACCTCTGATGTCATTCAATCTTTCTTTTTAGGTTATTACAAGTTGCCAGGTTAAATATTAAGGAAAAATACCAGCAGAATAATGAATGTGAGAGTGTGATTTCTGACCCTGGTCCCACAGATAATTCAAGATACACTTTTCGAGCTGGAATTGCTTTTGTTCCTCTCCTGGAGCACAACAATGGTGTGTCTTGACTTACTAAAATCAAAAGAATTAAAAGAGAGAAACACAGTAATTGAAGAAGACATTATTCTTAACTTGTCAGTATTTTTTATGCAATTGTACAATCTTGGGTCCCATGAAAGTCAAGAGACGGAGACCAGGTTTATTTTGAGAACAGCAAGTAGTTAGAAAGGGGCTTTGGAGTTGGGGATAGGATTACATCACAGCCGTAGATCTGTCAGGTGCTGACAATGCCAAACACCTACCCGAAATCTCAGCAAATTTGGCAATTACAAGCACTATGCTGGGCACTGTGCTTCCATATCGGGGCCAGATATATTCCAGGAAACACATTTTACGTAGATTCTATTATTGGTATCTGTCCAGAGTCTCATCTAGAAAAGAAGTGTGCCTTGTATACAGAGTGACAAATATATTAGAAGGTATATTTTCTTACTTGAATTGTCTGGTGAATCCAGCATCATGTGGAATAGAAGTTGGAGAATTAGGCTAACTATAACGCACTATTCAGTACCTTGACTCGGCTTCCTAAATCTATAGCAAGAAGTAAAAATAAAAGTATATATCTCCTTAAAACAAATTGAGAATGATCACATTGGTGGTGTCTGTTGTAGCCCAAAGGCAGGTCGGTGGTTAGAATCTATGGCCGGTACTTAGGCTGTACCCATGTCATCACCACGTGCATCTGTGTACACCATGGTGCCACGCACCATGTGTCTGCCTCATACTTTGGAATTTTGCTGTTTCCTGAAACAACAACTACATAGCAAACAATTGCTCAATACATCACTAAGGCCCAAAGAAATAATATGGACACAATTCAAAGCCATCTGCTATTCCAAATTCTGCTTATTGAATCAGTAAGTAGTGATTTAATTTTTTTTTTTTTTTTTTTTTTTTTTTAGTAAGTAGTGATTTAATCTGTGGACATTCGTAAGTGATCAGGTGAAAGAAAGCAATGCTGAACATAAGAATTGAATTTTCTCAAATTGTGTGGATTATAAAGGAATAAAGGAATCGCATAAAGGAATCGCAAAGCTCAGAACTTTCTGGAGTCATGTCTTAATCATTCTTTTATATCCAGGTCAATAAACATTGGTAGTATGAAATATGCAACTGATACTGTATTTAAGTAAAACCCAAAGTATGGATGGCGGTTGGAATAAAAGCAGCCACACAACAGTCATGAAAGTATATTATTATGACATTATTATTACTATATAATAGTATTATCATATAATATTATAATGATAATAATTATATGCTGAAATCTTACACACTATACAAGAAATTTAATGTTATTTACTCAATCTTCAAAGTGACATTACGGAGAGAATATACTTATTATCCTCATATTAGAGGTAAGATTTATTTTTTTTAAAAGATTTTATTTCTTTATTCATGAGAGACAGAGAGAGAGAGAGAGAGAGAGAGGCAGAGACACAGGCAGAGGGAAAAGCAGGCTCCATGTAGGGAGCCCGACGCGGGACTTGTTCTGGGTCTCCAGGATCAGGCCCTGGGCTGAAGGCGGTGCTAAACCACTGAGCCACCCAGGCTGCCCTAGAGGTAAGATTTAGAGAGATTGAGTAATATGTCCAGGAGACATAGGTGTCAGTGACTATAAGAAAGAATGATGGCTAAGCTAAGTATCACCAGACATAACAATGATACTCAGAGTCTCACCCAAACTTCTTGGATAAAACATTAGGTTAAAATTAATTCAATTTTTTATGTAAAGAGAACAGCAATTAAAAGCAGGTGTTTTGGTCAACTATTCATAGCTGAAAAAATATTCTGTTCAGTTTTTAGTAATATTGTTCATATAGTCTGGATTTATTTTTATCATTTACTTTGGCAAAACCTGACCACAAATAGATCCAGAAAGATATGGAGACTGCAAAGAAAAGAAATAAAACAGATTGGAGAATAATGTCTAGTGGAAAACATTGGACATGATTTCCAACACGTGGAACAGCTCAAAAAGAACAGCGCAGAAATCTATGAAGTTTTGAAGGAAATGTAGCATAAAAAATTAACTATTAAAAAAAAGTTGAGGGCAGCCCGGGGGGCTCAGTGGTTTAGCGCTGCCTTCAGCCCAGAGTGTGATCCTGGAGACCTGGAATCGAGTCCCACATCAGGCTTCCTGCATGGAGCCTGCTTCTCTGTGTGTGTGTGTGTCTCTCATGAATAAATAAAAAAAGTTTTAAAAAAAGTTGATTGAGAGGGAGGTTTGAAAATTACTTAAGATGAATTCTTGGGCCCATAACTTTCAATGAGAAGAAACAAGTCTCCAAAGGCCTGCTTTCACTACAGCTACGGGCAGCTTGGATAAGGAGAAACATCCCAGAAATCTGATCAAAAGGAATATGGGAAAAAATTAAGAAAGGAATTCCTCCCAGATAGCTTACTTGATGTCCAGTCAAGCAACTTCCCCATCCTAGGAAAAGGGTTTTCACATAGTCTGACTGGGAGGACTTTGAATTACTACAGACCATTAATGGGTTTCTTTTTTACTTTCAGAATAACAATGTTTTGCATTTATGTTCTTCCTTGTTTCACCATTAAATAACTGGGTAGGTGTTAGGAGGAGGGTGTGCAAATAATACATCTTTTTGACAATAGGTCTCTAGACCAAAAAGAGTAATATTTGGACACAATCAGGAAGAATGAATATCACATAAATATCCTAGTTTTTGTGGTGGCTTCAGTGCCTGATGGAATTTGGGGATGGACAGTCGGGAAAGGCTGAATGTCCTCTGTATGGGAGGAGCGGTGGACAGGATATGGGTAACCAGAGGGACTGTGTGCATTCTTGCCAACTCTACCCACTGTTTTGGAGCATATGTTGGGACATATACCAGCCTTTCTTTTTTTTTTTTTTATACCAGTCTTTCTTGCAGTGACACTGTGACTGGGGTTAGTTTGGGCCAATAAAATACAGAAAGAAATGAGGCACTCCACTTTCAAGGGTGAACCCTAAAATTTCAGGTTTTCCTCTGTGTGTGTATGTGTGTCTCCCCTATCTCCATAACTACAAGCAAATGACTTCAGGAGAGTAGAGCCACACTACAGAAGGAGCCTCAATCCTTAAGTCACTCCTTAAAAAAAAAAAAAAAAAAAAAAAAAAAAGATTTCCAAGGGACCCGTGTTAATAACATGGGGAAAAAAAAATATGCACTTAAAGAACTTTGATTTGAGGGCTGTTATCAGTACTACTAGACTTCATATATGACTCATACATCCAGATATGATTTACCAAACTTTTGCTCTTTTGCTCATGGTTATTGACCAATGCCAATTCCTTAATGTTCTAGAAGAAAAGGGTGTCAGGCTTATATAAAGCGAGTGGCAGGTAAAATAGTTCCTCTAAATCTACAGTGAGAGGACATTGGCATTTCCTCCCAAACCACCCCGCCCTGCTGGGAAAACTCTGATAAATTCAAGTTATCCTCTCCTCTTCTGTCCTCCACACGTCCACACACACGTCCACAGACATGTCCACACACACGTCCACACACACGTCCACACACAGAGCTGTTCATTGTCTCAGGCAGTCTTATCTGATGGTCAGGGACTAGAAAAACACCACTTACACTTGGTGAGTAGCTCACACAGCAAAAGCATGTCTCAAAAATTCAGCCACCCAGAAATTACAAAATGATCCCACCTCTACTTGACAATATAAAGTAGCAGAGAAAAATAAGACCATGAAGTGAGCATTATCTGCTCTATATGAATATAAAATTACGAACCATAAAGCAGGGCAGGCCTCTGAGGGAGCTAAAGGAGCTTAGGCTGATTCCTGATCTGAGTCTAATGATGAGTCAGTGGCCGAGCTATTTATAACACAGTCAGTCACAACAAGAGATAAGAGCCTGTGCAGAGCTTCATTAAAACGGGCATTTCGGCTGGCAGCTACCATACTAATGAAACACTTGCAATACCATCCGTGGACTAGTCCTATATGATAAAGCAACAAACACTTCATAGTCTTCCAACATCAACCCATCAAATAAAAATATTAACATAGTTATATAAACTAATCTCCGATTTTGAAAGCTAACTAAAGCAGAATTACCAAAAATTCTGTCTTAGGTTAAAAAAGCATGACTTCAAACCTTAAAAGAATGATCTTTAACAAATGCAAGAAAACTAGACTGACTTGATGTAACACAACTAGTTGGTCACATATAGCAAATATTTGAAGTGCAAGTACATCATAAAGAACAGTAAATGTTCCAAAAAAAAAAAAAGAACATTGAACAGTCAGTATGGATTATTATAGTCACACTGCAAAAATTCATCTGCTAACTTGAAAACTATACTTTTGAGGATGGGATAAATTGGTCTGCACGAGCCCAATATGGAGTTTAAGTACCATCCAAAGAACAGGTCTTGATTTTGCACATGTAGAAAGCTAAATAACTGTAATGTTGAACAGTATTATCTAACCCAGGCAACCCCAAGGACCATCAACACCAGGTTTACTGACCTGCTCCTTATCATGCCATTATCTGTGGCCCAAATCACATAGCTTGAGTCAGAATTATTATATTTTGAGTGTTGCCAGAATCTTCATTTTTAACAATCTGCAAATACCTCAAGGATACTAAAGCTAAGGAACTACTGGTCCACTAGACTAGGGATTCCCAAACTGTAGAGTTTATCAGGAGAGCTTGCTTCCCTCGTTGCCAGGCTCTACCCGTCAGATTCTCCAAATCAATGGGTTAAGGTAAGTTTTGAAAATCTGCATTTCTAACAAGTTGCCAGCAATGCTGATACTGCTGGTCTAGAGACCGCACTTTGAGAACCACTGTGCATTATGAATGAGAGTATGTGATGAATGACTTCATGTAGTCACCACCCAAATCCATTAGCTAGCAATTTTTCTGATGCATCAGTTTTCCTCCCCAAAGATAAAGGAAACATGACCATTCACATGAATATATATTAGAAACCTCTCTGGAAAACCTTGCAATTTTTAAGTTATAAAGTGAATACTAGGTCAGGGTTTTTATGGTGGAAGAAAGGTGAGGCATGGAATGCATTTGGTCTGACCTACAACTAATATATATGACATTGAAAAATGTTGAAATAACAGAAAATGAAGATGTATAGATGGAAAAATAGTATTTACTGAGTCTCTTCAAAAATCCTAATTAATGTTTCATCTTCACAACACAGCAGATGGGGGCCTGGGGCTAATACTTTTATCTTAAATAATGGGGGGATGAATCACACTCTCCCCCAAAACTCAGGCCCCTCTAGTTGGAGATTTATTAAAGCCATTCTGGGAATGGGCTTCAGGCCTCCTGTAGCTTGAGATTTTTATCTTTTATCACTCTTCACCTTGCAAAATGTGGGATAAAGAAAACTTCACAGAATCTCAGAGTCCTTTCCTTTTCAAGGCCAGCGTTTCTAGCTTGAAAACCCACAATTTATATTTACCATGAGCCATTATTTCCTTGGTCAACTATCATCTACTTTTAAGGTGACCCTCAATGTCATGTGGTAAGAGGGCTATTCAGAGTGCCCGTGTGAATCAGACAGCTTCGCCTGATAATTACTCCTGCAATTGCCTCTCAAGGAGAATTATCTGATCTTGTCTCTCAGCTTTTGCAAAGACAGATAATAAACAACCAGCTGCTGTGGATACCCTGCCCTCCTACTCTAAAAGCACATATTGAAGAAAAAAAAAAACACATTAATAAAAATGAAGGGAGTATTGTCAAAGACATTTACAATATTAGGTTATATGCTTTGTAGATGCCTATTTTAAATCTTTTACCTCGTGACAGAATGAGAAATTAATGAAGATACGGGTAAAATAGGAGGTGAATAACAACAACAACAAAAACGCACGAAAGGTTTTGATAAAATATCTCTATACCAAGACTCACTTGAACGAGGGAGAGTAAAGCCTTTATTTTTATTTATTTTTATTTTTTAGAGTAAAGCCTTTTAAACATACTTTGCAAATTCAGAGAAGGCAGAGAATTTGAATGAAGTGGGTGACCTCTCTGTGGGGTTTGCCAAAGCAAGAACAGGGCTGCTGAAGGGATTTCAACACAATGAAAGCATTTGGGAAAGCATTTTTGTCACTATTGAGAACTAAAAAGTGCACCTGGCCTCTGAGCTGTATATATATATATATAAAATTATGAAAAGCTTTTTAAGATTAAAGGAAATCATCTAAGATTTTATCTGTAAGAAGGTAGAGGAGGAAGTAGGACACAAAGAGGTACAGCAAATGAGCAAAAATAGCAACACTGAATAAAACCAGATGAAGCCTGAAGTATGAACATATTATTTATTCATTTGACAGTCTCTGAAATCAAACAAGAATTACATGCTCGGAATACATCAGATATTAAGCTTGGCCATGAATAACAGAAAATTAAAAAAAAAAAAAAGAAAAAGAAAAATGCAGGCAGTGATCACACTATGTCCTAAGATGAAACGTAAGGCATGGAGTTATTCTTGCTCCTGTGAACACGGTTAATTGCTCTCACTACCACCCTCTAAATTCTACTCCTCCTCAATGTTTTCTCTTCATCGTAAGGAAACGGGTGTTCCACTTATCCACACGGACTCCCTAGCCCAGGAAAAGTGATCAGTTTATCACAATTAGCAAAGTGGGAGATCTTACACGGATTAGCCTATTCACGCCTTACCAAATTTTGAGACGGTCCTATAACCATCCCCATTTTCAAGTCATAGAAGTGGAACTTAAAAAAAAAAAAAGAAAAAAAAAAGAAGTGGAACTTATTCATCACAGTAGTGCTGCAGCAGGAACTTGGACCCTGGAGTCCAGAATTCCTGCAGCCAGGGGTGAGTGCACGGACTGCAGAAGAAACAGCAGCTATTCCAAGAGGTAAAGCTGGGGGGGCAGCAGCAGCGGGGAGGCCAAGGAAACCCAACAGTCGGACAGGCTTTGTCACTTGCCCCGGACGTTTTGGGGGATGCCCGGTGTGGCTGTGCACACACTTGTACGGTTTTATGTGTCTTAAGGCTCTTTTATTTCCTTTCCTTTTAAAGATGTTTTGTGAAAGCATAAAGCTCTTTTCCTGTTGCACAGGATTCTGGCCAGGCTGACACTGGGGGCAGCTCCAGAGGAGGGCTATGACTGAGGCAGGGGGATTGGAACACCCCTGGGGACTGTTCAGGGACAGACAAGGAACCAGGATGGGCTTGGTGGGGGCAAGTGCTGGGACCTCAAATGGAAAAGACAGTGCAGTTCTGGAGGTCTTAGCAGGACATGCTTATCTTGAGTAAAATCGACATGAAAGAAAGCAAGATTGAAAAGGAGAGAAACAGAGGAAGACTGATATAGGCTGATGATATTCTCCAACCCATGAATCTTTGGACCCTGGATTCAGCAGGGCTCAGTTTTATAAGATCATAAACTATTTATCTAATCAACCCATTGAGCTAATTACCGTCACCTCCAGCCAAAAGTGTCTCGCTTACAGCAATGCCCTTATTTTCTTAATTTAAAACTAGGGGTCATATTTTTAGAGCATCAGCGTTACATAAAGGGGGTGATAAGACTAAGTATTTTATTTTATTTTTTTAATTATTTTTATTTTTTTTAAGACTCAATATTTTAAATGAGAATCCTTTCTACAACTACAGCAATGACACAACTGACACTTAGGATGAGCCAAGCACTGTTTTTTAAGCACTTTGCAAACCTCAAGCCATCTGATCTCAACTGTATTATCATGATACTTATTTCATACATAAGGACAATGAGCTATAGGTTAAATAACATTTGCAAAGTCACACAGATAATGTGTTATTGATCACGAGCCTTTTAAGGTGAGGACTGACTACTGAGGTTAAGATTCAGTGGCTGGGGAGGCCCTTGGCTAACAGATGGCTCTCTTCTCGCTGCGACCTCACAAGGCAGGAAGAGAGAAAGGGGGACAGAGAAAGCTCTCTGGTCTCCTCTTACAGGGCCCTACCACCATCAATGAGAACCTCACCCTCGTGACCTCATCTAAACCTAATGAACTCTCAAAGGTCTCACCTCCTAATCTAATTGCCTTGGGAGTTAGGGCTTTAGCATATGATTTTCATAGGGATACAAACATTTAGTCCATCATAAACCACCCATTCTAATATTCCAAGATAACCCAGGCCAAAGAATGCAGATGTCCTGGTATGAGTTTCTACCTTCCCAAAACTCCTTCGCTAAGTGCATGGTATACACTACTGATGCTCCCTTATTTCAGAGCATCGATGCCGGGAATGTCAGGGACCTACCGTACAAACAACCAGCAGGGAGAGAAAGGATGGAATCCAAGCTATATATCTTCATAGCATTATAGAGATGATTATTTTTAAAACTGAGAAGCAGACTGTGGAGGAAGATTATACAAATTTGGAATCTAGTAATATACATCCATTATAGACTGAAAGTGTCTCATTTGCAAATAAACATATGTCGACAGTGGAATTAGCACTGCCTAAAATTTAGGCCGGTTCTTACAGATATTGTTAGTATTCACTATATTAGACCATAAAACAAAAGATTCTTAAGGGACTTTCAACTCCAGGACTTGAAAATACTTTGTAAGCAAAACTGTTACATATTTAAGGAGACAATCTCCAACTTGAAAATGGAAAACTACGGTCATGCATTGGATAATTCAAATAAGATATTTTATGTAATTTTAACAAAACTATAGGTTGAAATCATGATGGTGACAACAATGATGAAGAAGCATCCATCAAAGAATACAAAAATAAACATTCTTTGACATCATTGACACCAAATTATCCCCTCTTTGGCCAGTTTTAGCAGATTTCTTTCTCTGTTCAGTCCTGCTTTATCTCTTTGGACAAGATCATAGAGTTGAGATTGTCTACAGGAACTATAAAGAAGTGGGCAAGTTGTAAGTATTGTCATGTAGTATTTTAGGTTTCTGACTGTCATTTTATTAAAATTTATCGAGGTACTTAATAACCTTACAAAATAAATATTTTACAAAAACTCGGTACAAGCCTATGAAAAACAACCACCGGGATTTTAGCTTAAGGAAATTTGTCGAGTTCAACTGCAAAATGCTATTATTTATTTTTAATATTTACGAAACATATATAAAATCTGAAACTTTTAAATGACTTTTCCTGACCTAAACCAAAGAAAGATGTTGTGCAAAAGCTAAGAGCATGTGAAAACCTCACAGAGTGCCTGGCACAGTGACGGTGAGGTGGAAACTGGCAGGGGTGCGGGAGCCTGAAGTCGTCCTCAGGTTGTCTGAGGATGAGCACTATGCTCATCAGGACTACGGAGATGTAGGTAGACCAGCACCTGGTATGAGGTCAGCATATGTATGCCCTTCACCATTATTTGATGCTCTAACGTGACAGTTAACTAGACAAACAAATGCAGGACACAGAGACTGATACAGACCAGGTGCCGAGGGGCTGCAAGCTCATTGCAGAATCAGCCACCGTGACCGCGGGTGTGTAGTACCCTAAGTGACGAGCCTGCTCGGCGGGGTTACCCCTGGCACCTGAGCAGGAGCACATGGGTATTTCAGGCCCAGAGAACCAACAGACTGGAAGTGGTTTCCCAAAGGTAACGGAGAATGGGCACACCTTTCCAAATTACAGGTGAGAACCACTGGTGATTATTACCTAACCCATTTCAAGTCAGGTGTGACGGAGCAACAAAGATTCTCAACATTCATTTCCTACATAGGCTGTTTTTCAGGAAATCTTTGGAAGATATATTGTAAAATAAATAAATAAATAAATAAATAAATAAATAAATAAATAAATAAGTAATCCAAGAAAAAGAAAACATGGGAGTGAAGAAAAGGGTTCTGAAAGAGGTGAAGAGCACCCCCAGGATGTTGGCAACCTAGGATGACTCTAGACCACAGTCTTAGAAAGGCCGCAGAGGCAGACGCGGAGTCACAGAGCAAATTGATAAACTCACACAATGTATATAAGGAGTTTGAATGAATTCTGCAATTCTGGGAGAAAGTGTTGAACTAATTTAAGAAACAGTACATGGAAGTCAAGAAAAAAGAAAAAAAAAAGATAATTAATGCATATAGAGGGGAAACCGGTAACATGTTGAAAGCAAGAAAGAGGAACCGTAGTCTAATCCATGGCTTTGGTACAACAGAGTTGTGGTAACGCAAACACTGGCTGCTGAATGATCCAAACTGGGGTTCCAGACCCAGACGGCATAACGGAAGACTGAGGGGAGCAGCAGCCGATCGGGAGGCGGCACGTAGAACGGTCCTGTTTCATGGTCATATGGAGGAACAACTAAAGCTGAAGATCTATTCAAGGCAGTCTAATCAATGCTACTCTTGTAAGTATGTAAAGAAAACTTAAAGACTTAAAAAAAAAAAAAGAAAAAAAAAGAAACCTTAAAGACTTGAGAAGTGGCCTCCACGTTATTTAACATTTGCTAATGTTTGGGTCGATGGAAACATGCATACTGCCAAAGATTTGTGTAGCGCTGCATTAAAAAGTGCCATTTTAATTAAGCGTGTTAAAGAGTTTTTCAATCAAATTCCACTGTAGTGGAGTCTCCAGGGGGAGACCTCTCATTTTCACATTCCCTTTGGAACTACCTGCTTCCCAGCATGGGCGTCAAGGAAGGCTTTGGGTTTTTTTTCCCAAATTATGAATAATGTGTTGTTGGAGCTGGTGGTGACTCACTGGGGGTTGGAATTAGAAAATTTGCTAGGGCTTCTCCTCAACTTTCAGGACATCCTACCGGTAAGTGCGACTGCCCCGACCTCCAGTATGAAGGAGCAGGGTAATCAGAGCCCAGACTCGGGAGCATGCTGCCTGCTAGAGAATCACAGCTCTGCCCCTCGTGGGCTGTGAGAACTTGGGCAAGTTGTTAGCAATTTGCACCTCTGTTTCCTCATCTATCAAATAGGGATTGATGTGTTGGTGCTGAGCCAATGCTGATGTAAGTCCAGGGCCCAGAGCAGCGTGTGTCTAAGACCCGCTCCTGCTGGTGCTGCTCGGAGTGGGGACCCACGCTGAACGTTGGCCCACTGCTCACCATGAGGCCGAATGATTTTGAACACTGCACTGAGAATTCATTTTATATTATTTTTCTGTTCATGTCCTGGAGGTTTTGTGCAGGTCCGAGAAAGGATAGAGCGGGATGATTAAATTGAAATAATAAATCAAAGTATTAAAGCACACAAAAAAATGTAGATTACTCATAGGAAAAGAAATCATGATCCCTATTTGAGCATTTAATTAAAGAATTGTTTGCTGTGGATAGATATGGAGGGAGGTTTTATCTGACTTCAGTGCAGTGACTCAAGAAATGGAAGAGAGACTGGAAGTTCAATAGGAATAATAGCATGGTAAATTAAAAAAAAAAAAAAGGCTTTCATGATATGGTGTCGGCCCTGAGTCAACGGGATGATTGACCAGACGTCTGGAGCCACCATCGGGGTTGGCATCAGGGTGAGCCAGTGACACCTGCAGAGAGGGCAGCACAGGGCACAGGGAGGTGGGGAGGGAGGCATCCGTGGGATCAGGGGAGGGCTGTGGCTGTGGTTTGATGACTGGGAAGCTCCAATCAGAGAAAGGAGGGACATGGGGCTTGTTGGGTGGCGTGGTTCCCGTAAGACAGTGCTCGGGACTGGGGCACTCAGAGAGCACGTCTATGAGCCCCATATTCCCCGGTTTGTCCTTTTCCTATGCGGGTCACACTGGGAAATGCCGAGGACACAGCTGTTGTAGAGAAATGTCAGAGAGATTAGGTAAATGATTTGCATGAACTATCTCGGGCCTATGCGCTCTCTCATCCTGGGATATAAAGACGTTATGTGTACTTTGCTCCCTTTGCTCCCAGACTCGGCCCGTAAGGGATCGCACTTTCTCCTCGGGGCATCTGTGTATTTCCCACTCCACATATGCCCAATATTATCCGTGGGCGTAAAATTATTTAAAAATAATTTTAATGTTTGTCCTTCTCCGATTGACTCACTTCACTCACCCTCCAGTTCCATCCACGTTGAAGCAAACTCTGGGAAAGGAACTAGGGGTGGTGGAAGGGGAGGAGGGCGGGGGGTGGGGGTGAATGGGTGGCGGGCACTGAGGGGGGCACTTGACAGGATGAGCACTGGGTGTTATTCTGTATGTTGGTAAATTGAACACCAATAAAACATAAATTTATTAAAAAAATAGAAACAAAAAAATAGAAACAACATAAAAAAATAATTTTAAAATGCAGCTGGATTAAGGCCTCCATGGTTTATGTACAAGACATTGGTAGGATTGTTGATGAGAGACAGACGAAGACCATCTCTCACTACTGTTAGAATAAATAAAGAAGAAAACGTCAGAACATCACAAATGCCAGGAAAGTGAGGATTTGCCGTCGGAAATGACAGGAAGCCCGAGTGAGGTGGACCATGCGCTGGGTGCTTGTGCTGTCCCAGCCCTTCTGCTGAGGTGCTAACATCCAGGGTGATGTTACTAGGACGTGGGCCCTGGGGGTGATCGGGTCATGAGGTGGAGCCCACGTCCAGGTCACCGAGCTTCTTGAGCCTCCTACCACGTGGGGACGCAGCACTAAGGTGACGATGTATGAATCAGGAAGCCAGAGTCTGCTGGCACCTTGGTCTTGGGCATCCCGGTGTCCCCACCCGGGATGTGTGTTGTGACGGGAGCCGCTTGGCTGCTGGCGTTCTGGACAGCAGGCCACACGGACGAGGACAGGGAAACGGAAGACTTAAGGGTGCAAGAGCTCAGTACGCTCTTAACGTGTGCATGTGCGTGTGCATGTGTGCACATGTGTGCTTACGGCTGTCTGTCCTGGGAACTCACTGGTTTCCATTCATGCCGCTTCCTGCGACTGATGCCATCTAGTCACTGAGGGAGCTGACCCCGCCGCACACTCAGCTCAACCTGTCAGTGCACGAGCGTGTAAGGCCTGCGAGGTGAGCTGCTTCCACGGCGACCAGTTAGCATCTCGCAGAGTTAGGCTGGTCCTGGTCCTGCGCGTGCTCTCTCCCCACGTGGACGCGGGCAGGCCTGCTGCTGTCGAGGCAGCACTTCCAAGTTTCATGGGTCACGCCAGCTGGCTCCCCTGGTTTCCTTCCCGCCTCCAAGACTTCAATGATCATTTTACAGGGGAGTGATTTTTGAGGTACACACTGGGGAGGGGGGCATAACTGTAGCAGTTGGGCACTTGGCTATATTTTATTTTAATGCCTTCAAAAAGATGATGAGTGACAACTCATCTATGAAAATAGTCTGAGACAAGCTTCTGAGAGCCCTTGCCTTGACCCACAAATCCATCTGTACGCCCTGAAATAGTAGGGTTTCTCCTGAGCGACCGAGGCTCTCCCGCCAGCGGCAACCTCAGCGATGGCCTTATGAGGCCGCCTCATGGTCTATAGGACTGGACCGAACCGCGGGCCATGGCCTTCCAGTCTCTCCTCTCCAACAAGGCAATTATCCTGTCTTCCTATGAACGAGGTCAACCTATGTCTATTCCCTCTATAGATATGTTGTCCTCTAGAGAAAAAAGTGCCCAATTATTCTAATCATGAGTGATTCTCACCCCCCAACCCCCCCACCTCCTCATCCCCCCCCCCCCCCAACACTGGATTTTCCCTCGAATCACCGATATAATGGCCACAGAGAATGTAAAAACCACTGTTTGGCCAGAGTAGCGGCTTAGAAGATGAAGGCCGACGTTTCTATTTCAGATGTCCAAATAACCCTATTCATTGCCCAGATACATGGAGCTGGGCTGGCCCTTAAAGGTCGTCCTGGATTGAGGCAAGAGGACCGTGTCTCTGCAATCCTGAACACACCGGCAGTTTGACGTGGGCCACCCAGCTGCCTGCACTAAGGGTACGTAATTTTGCACGAAGAAGCTCTTCTGGTCAAGGGAGAGCGATATCGTGCTGCCGGGAGCTGGGACTGAGCTGGGCTGCTTGCCCCAGCAAGGGCCATCTGGGCTTCTCACCCTCCCGCCCGATACGCTCTCTCTGTAACTGACCAAACCCTACATGAAACAGCAAGCTCTCTGTCACTCTCTCTAACCCCTCTGGCCACGAGCTCTAACCCACTCATTCCCGAACACACAACCGACAGATTTTTTTTTTCAGAATCCCAAATATAATTTATTTAAATAACTTTCTTGGTTTTTTTTTTTTTTTTTTTTTTTTTAAACCAGAACGTTTGTTTTGACTAATCGTTGAAATCCTTAGGATTTTAGGAACTGGATGCTGCAACAGCTGCCCTCTTGGGCTTAAGTGTCGTTCCTTCACAGAATCCACGCCTGAATCTGCAAAAAATGTACAATTTTCAGGTGCCCCATTCGACCCATTCGACCGGGGCCAGTGGTATTTCGCCTTTCAGCCTTGGGACTCCAGTTATACGTTCTCTTTTGCTTGGCAGGGTGGCCACACTTGCCGCAGGTGGATTTCTGAAGGTGGTAGGCCTTAGAGCCACAGCGGCGGCACAAGCATCTTATTACACTTTCTGAACGATAACGTCCCCTTTGTCATCTTGTTTCCATGGCAGACCCCAAAGACAACTTTCTTGGCTCTAATTACCTACATCCGTCCATCATAGATGTTCCTCCATTGGCCTCTCCTGTCCTATGGCTCTTGGTCCTTGTGCCACAGTGTTTCTGGATGTTTTCATGCCCAAAGCAATGGTGGCCTTGGACTAATCTCTATTTTTCACACTTTTTTCTATTTTCCCCTTCTGCCTATAGCTGCCAATAGTCTCCTTCTTTGCAAAGCACCTTGGAGCTCTCACGTTTGCAAATCTGTCTCCAGCTTCCTCAGGCAAGATCAAGCACAGCCGGTTCTGTGTTTTCACCGCTGTGTTTATCAACACCAGTAGCACATTGAGCATTATATTGTCCTAATTTGCTTCAATGGTGTTCCCCTCTATCTTAATTTCTGTATCATACCGTCTCCCGTGTATGCCTACGCATAGTAACTACTAGATACAGGTTCATTGAATGAATGAAAGAACAAATGAATGGCCTAGAAGGTTTGGTCTAGCACATACTTTTGAATATCAAGTCAGCAAATATGGCAAATACACTTAAGAGATTGTTGTAGGAGCATGTGTCTAGTGTGCTTCTCTATTTTACTTGTTTATGTTATTTTTCCATCACCCAGAAAACTGGAGAATCTATTGTTTCCACCTACATTTCCCAAATGCCTGAAAACTCACTAAATGTATGAGTAATATTTTTAAGCAATGATCTAGGAGCAAATCACTATGTTAAAACATTAAAGGATTTTTCTAAGACTGGATCTTTTGTGTTAACAATTCTTGATTTACCTATTTCTCTCTATAAATGCCATACACTTATGCTTCTGTATAATTTTTGTTGGATCATTAAATAGTTTTTTTTGTTTGATTATTAAATAGTTATTAAATAGTTATCATTAAAGAGTTAATAGTTATTAAATAGTTGGATATCTGTGTTTTTCAAGGTACCTTAATTATAACATAAACAGCGCTAAAATATTCTATTATAAAATATATGTTTTGAAAGCTTCTTGTAGCAACCAATCATTCATTTTTCTAAAGAAATATTTTAGGGTCCTGATAAATCCCACACTTCTACCCCATTAAAAAATGAGTAAGGACTTGAAGAGACATTTCTCCAAAGAAAACATACAAACGGCAAACTGGAAGTGACTTCTCAACATCACTAATCATTAGAGAAAAGCAAATGAAAACCAAAATGAGATATTAACTCACACCTGTCAGGACGGATAGCTTTAGAAGTTGTTAATTTGTGCAGTCTTTCTTATTCGCTCTGTGCTCATTTAGCCCAACTGACGGAGTTCAGTAGAGAAAACTATTGTTCTGTTAGTGTCCGAGAAGAAAAAAAATGATTATTCCTTCAGGTTGAAGGAAGATTTCCCATGAGATGGAAATTTATGTTTTGGATTATTTTACTTTACACGTTTCTGACAAACTATTGGATATGTTTAATTACTGGGCAATTCAGTGAAATTGTGACAAGATTTGTTCCTCCAAACTAGTTTCTAATTTATCTTACATCTCATCGTAGTGGTTTTGTATTTCATTGCAAAAACAAAAAACAAAGAAAACAACTAGAATGTAGATGCGTGTCAAGTGCTTGTTTCCCATTCAGAAATACAATTTCATTTCCTTATCGACTTTTAATTGAGCTCTTCATCTTTCCCCATACAAAGTGGCAGGAAAAAGTCCTTCCTGAGATTAGTACTGAATCCACATAGGACACTCTATTTCCTAATGTAACATGAGATGCAAATGATTAAATAAGCAAAATATATGGATATGCAGCTTTTTCCACGGTGCACTGAATACGTGCATAAACCTGTCCCACTTTCTGTTTTCTTTAATATAACTGGTATGCACATTTTTCCCCCACTACTGCCTTCCACAAAATGTAAATCTTTCCCATCGTAAAACGAATGTTCTTGCCTTCTTGCTGAGAGTATCTGGTTTTGTATCATAAGTTTATATATACTGTAAAAGTAAGAAGCAATTACTTTCACACATGAAAGGAAATAAACAATGTGGATAAACGATTCACCCACTGTAATCAACTGGTTGTTATAACTATGATTCCTTTGTTCATAAAATTATTCTGGACAGTTTATAAAATTAAAAAATAGGGATTTTTGGTATCTTCTCACATCTGGAAATGTGACAAATAAGTTATTTCTAAACATTAATAGTGCGATGAATCATAGTATCATTTTAAATATACATATGGAAATAGACTGACAAATAGTAGGACTTCTCTCTCTGTATCTCGTATGTGTGACTAAAAAGGAAATATTATTCAAACAAAATATTGCTTTAATAGTTTTCACTTTTGAAGTGTTTTACAAATACTTAATATTAGGATATTAAAATTAGGTCTTCCCAGTTCCATGCTGAAAATTGGAAAATATGCATTTTTAGGCAATAATGCTTATTTTTATTAAGTGCTTTTTTATGATCTGTAATTTAATTTATATTAACCAGACTATTAAAAGCAAAATAAAAAGTAAGAGCAAAAAAGTAGACAATTTTGCAGTCTGTGAGATAAAAAAATTTTTTTTGGTGTGGATGTGCTGCCTATATACGAATGGAGTATTTCATGTACTGAACCTCGTTAGGTGTTTGCTCAATCAACAAACTCTTAAATTATATACATTTACAGGTCCCATGCACCCAGCACCATGCAATGAAAGATACTAAAGAAGACATTCCAAAAAAAAAAAAAAATGATATCGCTTTTGTCCTTAGAGTACTAACCATTTAACAAACAAAAGAAACAAAAATAATTAGAAAACATGTGCTAAAGGATTTGGCACTTAGGGTGAATGTGCTAACAATTCAGAAAAGAGAAAGATTGATGTGAAATGGAATAATAAGAGTTAACTAAGGGCCACAATGGAGACTGTGTTAGATTTACTACCCTGATTTTGATTTCTTTTATCTCTTCAGCCTATCCACATTTGTCCGTTTTTCTTTGCAGAATCAACTCCAATTTCTTATTTGAAATCAGTCTTTATTAGGTTTCCCCACTTATCTTATCTGAGCTCATATTTTATTAACCAACCCATTTGTCGGTCATTAGTAGTTCTACTCTGTAAAAGAACTTTTCATGGACTTGAAAAAGTGTACTTGTCTTTCCTTTATTAATATATTTACATATTTCTAGTTGTTTTTTGTTTGTTTGTTTTAGTTTAGCAATAATACTCAGTTTTTAAAATGCAAACTGAGGTTAACAATTGATGTAGTTTATAGTGTTTTCCTAGAAAAAAAACACTGTTGTTTCGGGCGTACTTTTTTTTTTTTTTTTTTTTTGATAGTTCCACTCACTTGATCAGTGAGCATATACCAGGTGCTGAACAAATATTTACTGAACAGACATTGGAAATCAATTATCCTATTTACTGATTCCATCAGTTAACTGAAAGTCACATTTTGTTGAATTTAACTTTTTTCCTATTGTTTTGTGGAATTATTGGTCAGAATGAAAAGTGCCTTCAGTTACCTGTGGTAATCATAACTGATAAAACACAGTGAGGTATGGTTTTCAGTACCTCATAAATTCATCATTATTAAATCAAAATGGACTCTCTATAGAAAGAGAAGATAGAAAATTACACAATAGTTTGCACACATGATATGGTGGTTTTCAAACCAGTTTTTGTATTCTTTGATTCATCCTCCATTGCAAAGTGGAGTCGGTCTCCCTTCTCCTTGAACAGTGTTTGTGATCATCTCAAGGAATAAAATATTTTCAGAGATTCTGTGTGACTTCCAAGGATGGGTTGAAAAAGCCATGCGAGTTCAACCAATTTTTCTTGGGACATTCACTCTGGGAGCCATCAGCCTCCTTCTAAGAAGTATGGCTATAAAGAGAGAGAAAAGGGGTGAGACTATATATTGAAGAATCTTCACTATTTGTAGCTGTTTGTATATTTCCAGTCTAGATGTCTGGCACTTGGATGACAAAACCTTTGAAATGACCCCAGCTCCAACCGCCCATCTGATTGCAATCACATGAGAAAGTCTCTCCACCCCAAAAAAGACCCCAAATAAGAAATGCCTGTTCTTAGGCACAGATTTGTGAGCAAAATAAATAATAAAGATAGTAAAGTTTTAAGATACTCTTACAAGGTGACTTGTTATTTAGCAATAATCAGACATATGACAAATAGTTCCATGAAATGAAACAATAAATAAATAAATAATAAAGATAGTAAAGTTTTAAGATACTCTTAAAACTTTTCATTACATATTCTACTGAAATGTCTTGTATCTGAAATATCAAATGCCATCTTATAACCTATCTTCTTACTTGTATCAGAGGTACCTCAGAATTAAACTTCCATGATTCTGGAGAGAAAAGAACAAATTAGACCAAGTGTACTTAAATTAAAATTTTAAGGGTTTACATTTTATATTAGATTACTGAAAATAACCATCTATATAATTTTTTTTACATTTTTAATACTTGGTCCCTTTCAAATGAGAATTTCATTTAAATTAAATATATAGAAATAGACATTATCTCAAGAAATAAGTAAAAAATTCATGTTTCTGTCAAGAGCTAAAACCACATTCATTACTAAACGTTCTTCAGGTTGACATTTATGAAAGAGAAATTAAAAAATGGTGGCTATGTAATTTTTTATTTATAAAAAGATTTTGTTCTCCCTTAATATATATTCAAATGTAGCAATATAAAATAATCTCAGCAGAAAAATTCAGATATTTCTTGCCCATGCTTGGGTATAACAAGGTAAAAATATCAATTAAAAAGTTATTTTACTCTTTCCCAGTTCCTCCATCATCCTGATTTATGAAATTTATAATATTTTAGGGTTTAGTTAAATTTGTGGCTTTGCTCCTCATATTGTACAGTCTCTGACTACACAGGTCAAAGAGTTTTACGAGTGTTTTGCTAATAAATGTCTTCTTGCTTTTTAGAACTACATTTAGTCTGGCATAAAAACATGACCTTATATGCAGCAGTATAAATGAAGAATGAATAGAAGTTACTCATAAATTAATGGTCTTGGCTTTGCTTAGTTAATCTTACAATGAATCCATTGCCAACTATAATTAATGAGGGATAAGCTCATGAAATAAATGCAGTTAAGGAATTTTTTAAAAAGAGAATAATAATAAGCATTTACTTTTCTAACCTTTTCCTCCTTATACATGTATCTTCACTAGCTTCTCCACAAGGAAAATATTTAAAGATTTAATTGGGGTTTATGGACATAGAAGAAAGTGAAATTGGACAGGGATAGTACTGAAAATTAAAATTTTCTTTTGATAAGAAAAATCAAATGATGCAAAGCTCACTGGTAAAGTGAGAGAAATGGAAAAAATCCAGATAATAATTTTTTTAATAAGAGCAAAATAGAATAAGAAGTACTGTAATAAGTAAGAAGAGATGAATTTGGTGAGGAAACTGGTATTTTGTGAATTCCATTCACCCTTCAATTTTCATCTCTTCTATTAATTCAAAACAAAATGGATAAAATCAACGTCTAGTTTAGTGCCAGTCCAGGGACATTATTCTCTCATTTGACATAGGTTCTCATTGTTCCCTGAATGATCTGCACGTTCTTGCTACTGAAAAAAAAAAAAAAAAAAAAATCACCAGTATCCTTTGTCTCTGGGCCAAACACCTCCTTGTTTCTTTAAATCTTGCATTTCAAATTCCAACCCATACCCCAACTCCTCTAATAAAATTGTTTAAATGTTTTAAGATTTTATTTATTTATTTGAGAGAGAGAGAGAGAGCGGATGGAGGAGTAGAGGGAGTGGGACAAGCAGCCTCTCTGCTGAGCATGGAACCTGCCTCCAGGCTCCATCTAGTGACCCTGAGATCATGACCTGAGCCAATAAACAGAGTCAGATGCTTAACTGACAGAGCCACTCAGGTGCCCCTATCTAACAAATTTTTATCTAAGCCCTAAAATCCTTTACCCCTTTTAACTATATTACTTAATTGGGTTTTGCATAGATGATTTTGTAATTTATGAGAACACTCCAAGCTTTAGTCTCACATATAAAATGGAAATAACAAGATATCTCTCACAGGATTCTTGTAAAAAAATTTTTTTAAAGCTTGCATAGCTATATAAATATAGTAAGTTCTATGTCAATGTAATTTTTTGGAATAGCATTAATCATGGATCGCTAGATTTTGGATTATATGTCCTACTTCAACAAAGGTAATGTAGACCATTGAATATTTTTTCTGTGTTTACAGTGTGCTTTTTTATGGAACAAGTTCAGTGATTCATCACCATCACTTTCCGTGTCCAATTTTGTGTTCTCTACCTTTAAGGGATCTATTGACTCTATTTGGACCTTTGTTCCTCTTCCCTCTCTGCAATGTACCAAAGAAATATGACACAAAGGCCATCAAGCTGAAACTCAAAATTGCTCTCCAGCTATATCAGAACCAAGAACAATTTCCTCTGCATGCAATTTTGTCTCCATCTCTACAATCAAGTCTTATTGTTCAATCTTTTTCTTCGCTCAATTCTAGAACAAGTAGAAACTCAGATATTAAGGTTAGTCCCACAGAATTCTAGTTGAATCATTTACAGATAAATTTAGGCTGTACACATATTTTTCTTTCTTGGAGGACTTGGTATTTGATGTATGGCTGGACAGCATAGTTCAGGGGACAGAACCTAAATTTGAGAATCACACAGAGTACAGTATATTTCTTGATATAGAATTCTTTTTCATATAACCTCAGAACTGCCCCAGCTCTCTGTCCCTCACTGAACTATAAAACTATAAAAAAAATCCCAATTTTGATCATACCTGGTAGGAAAGTATTAATCTTTACTCTCATGGCACATCCTCTAATCAATTCTCAAGAACTTAAAATGCAAATGCTAAGATACATGAACCTTCTTTTGCTCACAATAGTTCACTATTGTATCTGGGTGCCTTTGAGTGTCCTTCTCTCTGCAAAGTTTCACTTTCCAGGTCTTGGCATAGAACACATCAAGGTGATTTCTATTTTCTGTTTAACCAAATGAATAACTTGAGGGTCCATCTTAGGCTTTGGCTTAATAGTTATGTAATTTAGCTTTTGCTGTATAACAAATACTGCAAACTGTAGTGGCTTAAACCAACATTCACTATCTTAGGTCCTCTGGCTGTGTGTTTTCCACAAGACTGGAATCAGGTGTCATCTTGTGCTGCAGTCATCTCAGGGTTTGAGTCAGGTAGATACTCTTCCAAGATCATTGGCAAGTTGTTGACAGGATTCATATCCCCATGGGTCAGTAGGTGGAGGGTCTCAGTTCTTCACAAGATAGTGACTGGAAAACATCCTTAATATCTTTCTACATGGTCCTTTCCATAGCGTAGCTCTCAGCATTAGAGCTTACCTCATCAGAACTTGCAAACAAGAGGCAGGAGGGAACTAATGAGCAATAAAGAATTCAAGATTTTTTTAAGCTAATATAAAAAGGGACATCCCATTTAGTTTGCTGTATTTTATTTTGCAAAGGAAATTCCCTTGGTCTAGCCACATAAGGGTATGAGTGCAAGAAGGTAGGAGTCACCGGGAACCCTTTTAGAAGCTGCCCACGACACCAAGATTCTCTTAACAAGACTTTAGGTGGTTAGTTCAGTTAAGCAATAGTTACTACGGTGCATAATATGTCAGGCAGTAAATGATGGATAAAATGATGAGTACTATAATTTCTGCTTTAGAAGAGTTCACAGTCTATTTTGGAAACCAGTGGATCTGGTTCGATCATGCACATGCTACTATAGGGTAAAATAAAGAGATTTCTAATCCCGTCTGTGAGGTCAGGAAAAGTCTCTCAGACTGGAAATTGGGTTAATTTTTGATACATGAAAAATTCCTTAAGCGGAGGAAGATAGCCATTCAAACATGCTAGGGCACGACACAGCCCAGTACTTGACGATGTGTGTTCGTGACAGTGTCCGTGCTGAGCTCTTTAAAGATGTTGCAGTAGAACACGTTTTTCAGTGTATGCACAAAGCCCTCCCCAGTGAATAAGACTAGTATTATTAATTCTCTTCTTCTCACTCGCCTTTGGCTCATGGTACACTCTCCAGCTCCTTAGGAGGTTTTCCTGGAGGATTTCTTTGTAAAACCCATTGCTCAAAACTGATGCTATCCAAACTCAAGTTCTCGGGGAAATTGGCAATAATCACATATTATTCCCCATTCAAATCCAAAGTGTTTATAGAGACTAAGTGTCATTAGCAGTCCTAATACCCCTGCCTATTTTTATAAGCAAACATTTAAATTAAGGTATAATAATGTTAGACAATTTCCCTACAAATAAGAATTTTTGCATTTGCACCAATTATATAACCTGTTAATGTTGCAAAAACAGTTTTTAATAAATAAAAAATATTAGAAATAAAAAGCTCACAACAAATGTATAAAATTCAATGGAAATTTTTTTCTCTATCTCGGAGGAACATTTTATAATATTGAGTAATCCTCCTTGAAACATTCTCTTCCCTTGGTTCCTCTGACACAATCTTTTGCTGATTTATGTTCATCTCTGGATGCTCATTTGTGTATGTATTTCCAGGTCATTCATAAATCAGTAGATGCTAGTGCCTTGGAGGGAAACCAAATATCACACATTTATTTAATCTTAGAATTCAGGAATACAACTAGATTATATTTCAATCTTTCCAGTGGAGGGAGGATATTCCCTCTTCCTCAGAGAGTAGAGTTTTTCTCAAAAAGGTAACTATTTACTTTCTGCAGATATACTTGTTCTGGAACATTCTGAATTTTTAAATCTGCTACCAACTTATACATGGCCCTAGAATTTCATGGTATCAATTATTTCCCCATCTCCAAAAATGTAAGAGCTATAGGACTGCTGGGGCTATCAACCTAGTGCAAAAACTCAAAGACGTGGCAGGAAACAATGATCTTTATCATAAAAATCCCGAGGTGTTAATTTGTGCTTGTTTTTAAGGGAATACAAATTTCCTATGAGCAAGTTAACAGATAACTAGACTAAGAAGGTAAAACATAACGTGGAGAAACACACTTTCTCGTTCACCAGCTTGAAAATTGTTGCTAGTGATTTTATCTACCTCAGCCTAAAGAAGACCAATTGAGTGGCCCATCCAATTATCAAAAAATATGCCATTAAAATGTCCAAAATTAATTTTTCTTAAAATATAATAACAAAAATATATAGAAATAAATAGGTAAATGCTATTTAACTTGGATTTTGTGCAGGGAACATTTGGGAATACAGACTAAGGAGTCAGAATGCAAGACTGAAAATCTGGATCTGCAACTTAGCTGTATCATTTTTATTTCAGTTTTTTTAACATTAAATCTCTACGTCTAATGCGGGGCTCAAACTTACAACCCTGAGATCAAGAGTCACATGCTCAACCAACTGAGCTAGCCAGGCACTACATAGCTGGATTATTTTGGACAAATTACTTAATCACACTGGTTTCTCAGGATCCTCGTCTAAAAAGTTGGGAAAATAGTAGCACCCATCACAGGAAATTTTATGTGAACTGAAGGAACTAGTATTTGAAAAGGAACAAAAGAGCAGCTGAGACAGTGTTACACACCTAAAATACTAAAAATAAAATATCTCTTCAGTAGATCATGAGCACTACTTTTCAAGTTGTAAAGGTGGTTGTTAAACATGACTTAACAAAAAGAATTTTGATTCAGATTTTAGAGGTCCCTGGGGCATGGTGATTATGCTGTCGACTGCAATCATTTCTTTACTAGGGATTTATCCATCAGCAGTGGTAGTTGAAGTGGGCAATTAATCACATTAACTCCCCTACCAATATTATCATTATTATTTTGCTAAAACAGAGGAATCCATTAGACTAAATATAAATACACATGATCACCAATTCAATAGCTTATATGTAGATATATGTAGATAAAATGTAATACCTTATACATTTTTCTAACTCACATTTACATGGTGATCAGCAATATTAAATATCTTTTCATCGGCCAGTTGGTGATTTGTATTTATTCTTTGGAGAAATGTCTATTCGAGTCCTTTACACAGCTTTCATCCAAGTATGTTATTTTTAAAATATTGAATTGTTAGGAGTGTATTTTGGATTTTTTTTTAATTTTTATGATAGTCACACAGAGAGAGAGAGAGAGAGGCAGAGACATAGGCAGAGGGAGAAGCAGGCTCCATGCACCGGGAGCCTGATGTGGGACTCGATCCCAGGTCTCCAGGATCGTGCCCTGGGCCAAAGGCAGGTGCTAAACTGCTGCGCCACCCGGGGATCCCCTGTATTTTGGATATTAAACCCTTAACCAGATAGAGGGTTTGCATGTATTTTCTTCCATTTTGCAGGTTGCCTTTTACTTCATTCATTGTTTCCTTTGTTGTACAGAAGCTTTTTCTTCAATGGAGTACCACTTATCTATTTTTGCTGCTATTTGTGCTTTCGGTGTCAAGTCCAAGAAGTCATTGCCAAAACCAATGTCATGAAGCTACTCTCTCGTGTTTTCTTTACAAATTTTACAGTTTCAGATATTAATCAAACTTGAATTGATTTTTGTGTATGGCATAAGGTAAAGATACAATTTCATTCTTTTGCATGTGGATATCCACTTTTTCCAGCACCATTTGTTGAGGAGAGAATTGTATACCACAACTATATGGGATTTATCCCTAAGATGCAAGAATGGCTCAACATACAAAAATCAGTTAATGTAACACACTTTATTAACAGAATGAAGGATAAAAATCCTATGATCATCTCAAGGGACACAAAAAAGAATTTAATAAAACTTAACACCCTCCTATTAATAAAGACTCTTAACAAACTAGGTATGGAAAGAATTTACCTCAACATGATAAAGTCCATATATGAAAAGCCCACAGCTAACATCTTAATCAATAAGAAAAGCTGAAAACTTTCCTTTAAGATCAGGAATAAGGCAAGGATGCCCGCTCTCACCACTTCTATTAAACATGATACTGGAAGTCCTAGCCAGAGCACTTAGGCAAGAAAAAGAAGTAATAAAAGGCATCCAAATCAGTAAGGAAGAAGTAAAACTACTTCTGTTTGCAAATGGCAGGATATTGAAAACCCTGAAGACTACCCCAAAAGGCTTTTAGAATTAATAAAAAATTTGGTAAAGTTGCAGGATACAAAATCAACATGCAAAAATTATATTTCTTCTATACACATGCAATGAACTACCTAAAAAGGAAACTAAGAAAAAAGATCCTATTTACAATAAACCAAAAAGAATCAAATACTGAGGAACAAACTTAACCAAGGATGTAAAACAATTGCACACTAAAAAAATTACAAAGCATTGATGAAAGAAATTCAAGAATATACAAATAAATGGAAAGATACCTTGTGTTAACAGGCTTGAAGACTTAATATTGTTAAAATATGTATACTATCTATCTATAAATTCAATATAATCTCTATCAAAATATCAATGAATTTTTTTGAAAAAAATATTTTAAAAATCTTAAAATTCATGTGAAACCACTGAAGACCCTAAATAGCCTGAGCAATCTGGAGAAAGAACAAATGTGAGTCATCCCATTTCCTGATTTAAAAATGTGCCACAAAGTTATAGTAATTACAGCAGTATGGTACTGCCGCGAAAACAGACACCTAGACCAATGTAGCAGAATAGAGAACTCAGAAATAAACCCATGGGTATAGTGTCAACTGACCTTCAACAAGGGTACCATACAATGGGGAAATGGAAGTCTCTTTAACAAATGGGGTTTAAAAACTAGATATTCACATTAAAATTATTTAAATATGATCAGTTCCATGAAGCTCCATTGATTGAATAAAAAAGTAGAGTTACTGAGGTCCCTGAGTGGCGCCCAACGCTTGATTTCAGTTAAGCACCCAACTCTTGATTTCGTCTCAAGTCATGATCTCAGGGTCGTTAAATGGAGCCCTGGGTCAGGCTTCGCACTCAGCAGGGAGCCCGTTTGTGATCCCCTCTCCCTTTGCCCCTCCTCTTGCTCATCCTCTCTCTCTCTCTCTCTAAAATAAATAAATAAATCTTTTTTAAAAAGTAAAGTTACTCTAATTTCCATAGACATCAATGACATTTACCTCTTAAATCATCTTTATACTGTCTTAACTCACATCCCGGGAAGAGAGATATGCCTATAACTGCTTTACACATCTATTTGATAATTTTTAACTTGAAAAATTAATAATTTGGAGTAAGAATCCATTGCCAAATATTCCAACAAAATATGAGACTATATTAAAAAATCATGGCCCTTTGTGAACTATTCTCAGGAGGAAATCCACCCAAAAATGAATTGTCTTCCAGTACATGAAATAGCAACTCCCATTATGGAGCTCAGGACTATGATGTGTCATCTGCTCACAATTATTCCATCTTCCTGCATATTTCTCATTCACAACTGCTGATTCTGGCCTTCCTTCTAGGACCCACTTTGATTCTGCTCCCCCAATAACTCTGTCCCCAAATTGCATTCATATTAAAAAACATTCACTTTATTTCAACAGCCTTTGAAAATTCTACCGGACAAACTAGAAAATGAATTCCATAACGGCATCATCTTTTATTTCTTTCATATCCTCCACAATACTCATTAATTCCTTGACTCCCAATTTTGTTTAACCTAATGACAAATTTAATAACATGTAAGAATTATAATCCCCAAATTGAATCTATGCCCCCTGTCTACCACCAAGGGTATTTAAATTTGCCATATCTGGTTCCAGAAATATGTCTTAAGCTGGAGAAATCAAGAAATCCTTGAAGGGCTGGAAGTGATGAAAGTAGAAACAGGTATATCTCAACCAGGAGCCAGTGAGAAAATGAAAACACCATCAACAGATTAAAGTTTAGAACCCAATATAAGCTTGAACTTTAAAGACAGGGCCAGGAAATTGAAGCTTAACAATGTAACCAAATTTTAAGGGGTCAGTGGATTATTAAAACTCAGGATTCAGACACAAAGCAGCTCAGAACGATTCTCATACAGAAGGACTACGGTACAATGGTGGTAAGATCCTCAAACTCCGAAGGCCAAGATAGTTGATGTTGAGGACTGACACCTTCCTATATTCAAGTATTTCTCAATGCAATTGACTTCTTCGTTTTCTTTTTTTTTTCATAAATTTATTTTTTATTGGTTTTCAATTTGCCAACATATAGAGTAACACCCAGTGCTCATCCTGTCAAGTGCCCACCTCAGAGCCCGTCACCCAGTCACCCCCACCCCCTGCCCACCTCCCCTTCCACCACCCCTAGTTCGTTTCCCAGAGTTAGGAGTCTTTCATGTTCTGTCTCCTTTCTGATATTTCCCACTTATTTTTTCATTTTCTGATGGGAAACTAAACAATTACAATTGGGAGGTGGAACGCATATAACTGAACGTCTCCTATATGCCAAATATGTCTACATATCGATTCCATTAATTTTCTGATAGTTTTAATTGGAGGCTAAACCTCCAACCCCTGAAGCTTTGGTTTGAAACACCTCGTCTCCACATGGATTCTGCATCTTCCACATATGCACAGTGCTACAGGGTTTCTGATACTACGTGACTCATCTCCTAAGGAAAGTCCTGACTCTTCTGTTGAACATTTGCAAGAATTCATTCTAATGCAGATGAGACAAGTGATTGCATGTGTGAATGTGTGTGTGCGTGTGAATGAAAATAATTAACGTTGAAACAAACCCATGTGGGAATTAATATGACCTGAATATACCGGGTATGAGTTTAGTTAAATACTTTTGTAAGAAGAGGGAGCAAGTTGAGTAGCCACCTTCTCCTTCCATCCCCTTCTGTTATATCAGGGCGTTTTATTGTCTCCCAAGTGAATTTGTATGCAGCTATAGAGTTTCAGGCTGTCAGCCATTGTGTAGGTATTTCCCAGTCTCCAAATTGCCTTATAGATACATGATGGATCTGTCGCAAAATGAACACAGATAGAATGAAAGTAATACACAGACATTGGATTTGGTTAAATATACTACTCTAGCACCGCAATAAAGCCCATCCATTCCTTCTCCAGCAACCAGAGATTACAATTCCTTGAAAAAAAAAAACAATAAAAAATAAATATCATTCTTCAGAACCTTTGGGAAGTGGCTAAACCTTTACAAAGCAAATATTTCTACAGAAACCCTTCAGGCACAATGAGCCTTTTGGAAAAAAAAATAATTTGATCCAGTTTCCTTTTATAGATTCTCACCACAGGGACAGGTAACCTTCTACCAACATACTCACCTAGGGTAAGAGAAGACTAGAGTTTGCTAACAGGGTCTGTTTCAACTGCATACATATCTTTCTTGCATTCTTATAATGAGACTGTTTTTACAGGGCGAACATATTTCAAATGTAAACAAAGAAAGAATAAGCTGAAAGCTGCTAACGTTAAGTTTAGATCTTGCAGAAAATATCAGCGAGTGAAGAACAGCTGCCAGAATAAGATTCTTCTACTCATAGAGATGATTTTTCTCACAAAATTTGAAAGAAATTGTAATGATGAATCATAAGCCTTGCTATAAATAAATTATGACTGCAAATTGCCAGATACAGAAATATTCTCATTAAAGTCCATTGTCTTTGAAGACAAAATTACCTCATTTATTATTTCAGTAGACTCAAACCAATTTAGAACAATTAAAGCAAGGCTGCATTATCAAGCATGGTTGATATGCCCTGAAAATACATTAAAAGAGAAACAGGTGCTGTTCCAATTTAATGGGATCAATCTCTGACTATCTACTATATGAAGCATGTTACTTTGTTGTGGAAACAATTTAGAGCGTTCACTGAATGGATGCCAATTTCTAATCAGCCAAGGACAATGTGGCATCATCCTATGTCAACTGAATCATTTATTTATTTATTCATTTATTCAATCAATTCTTCTACATTTCCACTGCGTTTACTACGTGCAAGGCAATTAACCAAGCATTATGGGAAATACAAAGATGGCTCATGCATATTCTTTAGGAGATGAAAAATGACATGTACTCAAAGAAAGGTAATTTAAGATTGAAATTGAGGTACAGATGTAGAGCCAAGAGGTTGAAAGGAATGAGAGCTGAGCTTTCGGTTGAAGAGGCCAAGAAAGCCTATGAGAAATTGACATTATGTGAACTAAGGACTGAAGACTATAGGATCATTCCATTTTTTGATATTAGAGAAGAAAAAAATGAAGAATAGGAAACAGAGCAAAGAGGGAAGGAGAGTGAAGAGTTTAGTCTAGGGTGAATAATGGATATTGAAGAAAGTTCTAGTAGATAAGACTGAAAAAGTCAAAGAGAGATCAGAAGCTTAAATTCCAGCACATGGTTCTAGGTTTATTTGGTAAATATTAGGGCACAATTGAGAGAATGTAAGTGGATTAATGTTGCAATCAGAATGAGCAGAAGTGTACAAGGAGGGTTCTGCATGCTGTAATTAGTGGGATAACATTTACAAGAATAAAAGCACTATATGACTTCTAAATTAGTATGTGGAGAAGTAGGGTGTATACAATCAATCTGAAAGCAAAGAGAAAAGGATAAAACATGGAAAATTAACCATTTCATTGGAGTGTTAATTAAAATAATATGTAATTAAATAATGGGATGAAATTAAAATAGATAAATGGGCATATTAGAAAGAAAATATTTTACAAGTTAAATTTAGAAAAATAGCAGTATTATTTTTCTACATTCTGGAGAATGTAGAGGAGAGACAGAAAACATTAATAAAGTACAGAATGGGCAATGGTAAGGATCAAAAAAATTCATATTTTGAGATGTCTAATTAGAGTGAGGTAATTCTGGCAGGAGCGAACAGTAAAAAATGTGAGAAAACATTCAAATAACCAAAGTCAGAAGAGACGAAGACATCATTGCAAGAGGTGTTGCATGTATTCAACAACAAATCAACCAAAGGAGATTAGGAACCAATTAATGCCCCAAATTAGAAAACAAAAATTAAACGAGTGAACTAAAAATACAATCACCCTAACTGACACAGATAGAAATTTAAGCAAATGAATAATTCTAGAACTATTAAATACGCTTAGTGTGTGTGATCAAACAAATAAGCAAAACTCTTCCTGAAGGACAAGCTGGTTTCATTAGTTAAGTTCCCCCCAAACACTCGAGGTAGAAAGATTGCTTACCAACTGTAAAATATAATACAATATAGAATATATTATGATATAATAATACAATATAGAATTGAAAAAGTATGAGCACTTTATAATTCAATATAAGAACCGAGTCTGATCTCGAGTCAAAATCTGATAAGAACAATATAAGAAAATCCCAAGCCAACACTGTCCTCAGAACCCTACAGAAAATATAAGTGAAGCAAGTGCAGCAGCAGCAGCAGATGATATCACATCCCGTTCACGTGTGTGTATCACAGGAACTCACAGTGAGTTTTGCTTTAAATTCAAGAAATGAAATGAGTATATTGTGTAGAAAAGGGATATGATGAGATTTATGATCCATTCATGATAAGATTTTTGGTAAACCAGAAATACCAAGTAAACTCTTCAACCTGATGAAAAATAGGTGAAAGAAACTTAGAGCAAATCTATCAATTAAAGGTTGAATTTTTTTCTCCTATAGATTAGGCGTGGATTCCCATTTTCACCATTGCTATTTAATATGTTACTGGAGAGTCTAGATAGTCTAATATGCCAGAAAAAGAAGTGTGTGCGTCGGGGGAGTGTGTGCGCTCATGCCTGTGTGAGCATGCATCAGCAAGTTTAGCAAGTATGCAGGATTTAAAAGCAATATCTAAAAATTAGCTGCATTCCACACATCGGCTCAATGAGTGAGAAATAAAGAGGAGTCACCATTTAAAATAGCATAAAAATGTCATGTACATTGGAGTAAATCTATCAAAAGATTATGAAATATTTACTTATTGACACTGAAGAAAATCCCCATAAAGGAGGAGTTATGCTGTATCAATTAATTGAAGTACTCAATATTTAGTGATGTTGATTTTTCTCACATTGCTTTATAATAACAGAATTTATGATGGAAATGGACAAACTGTGTGTGTAGAAATTGATGACCTTGTAGGAAATGCAAAAGGCAAAAAAATAGCTTAAATAGTCATCTTAGTCATTTTCTTAGAAAAGAGTGTGAAGAAAAAACGTAAATGCTACTTCTTTACTGTGAGTTTGAATATCAGAGAAGAAAAAAAGAAAAAAATTTGAAGCAGGGAAAAATATATGAAGCAAATATAATACATTTCAAACTGGTCACTGCTTCATAAGGAAATGCAGGTACTGGGATGTCTGGGTGGCTTGATCCTGGTCCCAGGATAGAGTCCTGCATTGAGTTCCCTGCAGGGAGCCTGCTTTTCCCTCTGCCTCTCTCTCTCTCTCTCTCTCTCTCTCTCTCTGTGTGTGTTTCTCATGAATAAATAAATAAAATCTTTTTTTTTTTTTTAAAGGGAAGTGTAGATACTCACTTCCCCACACAGGCTAGCCTTGAGCAGTCTGTGCAGAAATACCATGTCTCGGAAGTCCCTGCAGGAGAGGAACAGAGAAGGAACTTACCTATCAGCTCCCTCCCATCTTTTATCCCAAATCTGGCATTATGTGGAGACAGCCTGGCCCTTCTGGCAGTGGATGGAAAACCTGTGTCCACGTCCTGCCACATGGTAGTCGCATCAGAAACTGGAAAAGTGGAGGAAGCCAGGGGATGCAGGTGCTGACATCAGTGGCGATGATCACCCACTGTCATTTGTGGTGGAGTCAGGTTGGAGAGAGCGTCTCAGGGGCCAGGACACAGGCACATGCGACTCACAGAATCCAAAGGCTCGTGTCAGGGAACCACCGTCCAGTGAAGTGGGGGGACCTTGCCAATGATCAAGAGTTCCTATTAAGCTCTACTGATGAGGATCCTATGGTGACAGGGCTGATGAAAAATCTAAAGGATTGTCGAGAAGGTCCTGTAATAAAACCTGGCACATATGGACATGATTTATGACAGCGATGACTTTGTTGGTGGTGATTGCTCCGTTTATTAATCTGAGTATTAGTAACAGTAGTATTGACTTTATTCATGAAACTATGTCAAATTGACTCGGTTACACTGTGTGTTTGAAATACTACATCCAATAAAAAAAATAAAAACAAATGCAGATGCTCCCATCAGGGGCATACGTTGCCATTTGTATCTGGACCACTTGTAAATTTTAAAAATCAGCTAGTCTATGTTTACAAAATATACTGCGAGGATTTTGATTAAGTCTGCATCGAATTTATAGATCAGGCTGAGAAGAAAGTGACATTTTGACGACACTAAGTCTCCCAATCCGTGAGCACAAGTACATCTTTATAAATATTTCTTTATTTATTTAGGTCATCGCTGGTGTATTTCGTTGGTGTCTTACATTTTTCACTACACAAATTGTATTTTGTTAGATTTGCACCTAGATTTCTTAGCCCAGCCAGGCTGCTATGGAAAGAGGCCTTTGATTGCCTCCATTTTGACCTTGAATCTTCTAATTGAGTTCTTCCTTCTAGCTCCCCTCTGGTTCTAAGCAAAGCATCCCCTGCTGGCTGCTGAAAATACATGCTCAAGCAATAAGGACTGCCCTGAACCAGCAAGGCGTGATTGACTCCAAGATCGTGATGGATTCGACTTTCACTGCCTACCCTGCATGGACCTGCCCACCTTTGCTCCACATTTTCCTTCTATAAATCCATATTCTTGGCATTTTAGAGATAGTCTTTGACCTGCCAGCCCACCATCTTCCCAGTGTTGGCCTCGCTGAAATGAACCTCTTCCTTGTTGCACCATCAGACATCTCTCTGCCTTTGGATTTTGTCCGTGGTGAGTGGCTGAACCTGGTCTTCTCAGAACCCCCAGAGCCAGCTGCTTTTGCATCCTGTGCCCTGGCTACACTATGACAAACGTGGCAGCTTATAAGCAACAAAAATTTATTTCTCATAGTTCTAGAGGTTGGGAAGTCCAAGATCAAGTTGTCCGCATGGTCACATTATGGGGAGGCCCCTCCCCCTGGCCCTTAGCCAGTACCTTTTAGCTGCGTCCTCACATGGTAGAAGGGAGAAAACAAGCCCTCAGGGAAGAGGGGAGGCCTTTAATAAGAACACTGATGCCGTTCATGAAGGCTCCACCTTCAGGACCTCCTGAAGCTCTTACCTCCTAATGCTATCAACACATGGTAGAGTCAGCGGAGGGGGATGTTACAAACATTCTGAGCATAGTAGTAGGTTTTATTTTTTTTTTGGTGTCATCATGGCATTATCATAATTATTATTATTATTAAAATTTTGAATTCCAAATATTCCTTGCTAACACATGGATAGGCAATTGATTTTTGCCTATTGACCTCATATCCGGTGACCTTGCTAAACTCACTAATTCCAGGAGCCTTCCTGGTAGGTTCTTTGGGCTTTTCCAAGTAGGTAAGCATGTCATCTATGATCAGAGACAGATTTATTTTTTATGTTATAATTCACTTTAATGAATCCCTGAAAAGACATAATTTTTATTGAAGGTTTGAATGTGTTGTTTTCAGTATTAGATTTAAAGAAACTCAGTGTTTTTAGGGATTCCCTAAAGAGGACTTAATTTGCCACAAATACTAAATGCCAAGTGTAGAGGGCTATGCCTTTGTGACGAGGAGATGACCTTCCGTGAAACTCTAGGAAACCAAACTCTCTCCGAGATGACTTCCTAGACTGACCAGCAGCCCGTCTTTGCTTATGGCCCTTGTTATCTTGATACAGTTTTGATTTTTAATTTGCCTACAGAACTTTATTCTCACACTTCCAACCATATCCCAGTTATTTATCTGTTAATTAGACAGCAAGAACAAGGCAGGTAAGGTGACCAGCCATCTGGTTGTTCCAGACATTCCCTAATTTAGTCCTTGTAGTCCCACATCTTGAAAAACCCTCAGTCTCACACTAACTGGGACTCTGGCAATCCTTAAGTAGGATGATATGTATTTTAAGAAAATATGGTTCCTGCTACAAAAAACTACATTAACTATTTCTATAAATGTTAATGCTAATATTTTAAGGTATAATGAGTACTCAGTGAATATTCAGTGATTCCTTTGCCTGGCAACTTAGAAAATTTAAATTTGTTTTCACAAATTTCACAAATTTCACACAATCTCTGCATGTACACTGCCCTAAAAATATCTGTATAAGTTATCAAAGGAAAGGCTGGCTTTGAGACAAATGTATCTGCCATTTATCACATCTCATTGAGAAATGAGCTTCATTAAACCCTTTTGACTTTGCTTTCTGAAATCTTCCATCTTGTTCACCTCCTCCCATCTCCTGTGAGAAACAACTAAGCAGTATGCTTGCTGATTCTTAAGGCTCCTGCGAAACTCAGCACAAAGTGGAAATCCATGTCTTCTGGAGCTTGAATTTTGAGTTAGGCAATGGAGAGATTTTTTTTTTCCTGTAGGGCCCATGATGTAAAGGATGTAGAAGATCCTTTTGTTTACATGACATTATTAAATGTAATGAGAAAAAAAATAATAGAAAAAAGATTCTATAAATGATTCTGTAGGATATGTGATAATATGGAAGGAGGGTCATGACATCACTAAGTGGAGTATGTATGTAAATTGTAATCCTGTAATATGTAAATTGTAGTATGTAAATTGTAATATATTGCCATGTAATATGTAATTACATTACACTGTGATATAAATTTTTTAATGCATATATAGGTTTGTTACTGAGTCTGTAAGAAAATTCACCTAGTGTTAGCATGTCATGGCTGAGTGGTGTGAGATAACTGGAGAATTTTACTAGCTTCCTTTTGCCTCACTATTTTTAAATGTCTATAATTCGCATATACTTTTATATAAAAATGATGAAAAGTATTCAACTAATCAAATTATAAAAGCTATTAGTTTCAGGATATTTGCATGGCTCATGTCAAAGTCATATGAGGTCACCTAAGTGCACTGGACAATCAATCGGGTGACTTTGATTCAAATTCTTGCTCTAGTTCTTGCTATGTAAAAAGGCTTTCAATCATCATGAGCCTTAGATTTCTCCTTTGCAGAATGGAAATAAAAATGTCTCATATGGCTTCTGGGAATATGAAATAAGACTGTATATGCAGAGATACTTTGAAAGCTCAGCTGCTATGTAGATACCTAACATTGTTTTGAAATAACTATTATTTTGTGGTTTTTAAACTGGGTTGAATTTTCTTATATTAAGATTTTAAGGTTACTTCTGGCTGGTTTGTATACTACAAAGAAATAAGTTTAAAACTATATATAATTTTGTATAAAAATATTTAGTTAGTTAGCACTGGCTCACTAGTTAAAGTATCTGACTCTTGATCTTGCTCAGGTCTTGATCTCAAAGGAGTGAGTTCAAGTCCCGTGAGTTTTTTTACCTAAAAAGATCTTTAGGATAAATCCTTAGTGAAAGAACATAATATGTTTTCTATAAGGTATAAATATATTTCTTTATTTCAAAAACATTCTAAGTATATTTCCAAAAAAAGTATTTTCCTAGCATTCCTATATTTAATATGTGAGTGAAAAATTATCTCACAGAGCTATATGGTTTTAAAACAAAAATTAGTTAGATCGATTTGGACCTTTTTATACAATATCAGGTTAATAAGAGAAAAATGTTTGGAAATTTGAAGTATATTTTCAAGTTTCTTTGAAATTGTTGTCTTAAAAGGTAGCTACCAGGTGCAGCCCCTCTGGAAAACAATATGGATGTTTCTCAAAAAGTTGAAAGTAGAGCTAGCGTACAATCCAGCAATTGCAATACTGGGTCTTTATCCTAAAAATACAAATGTAGTGATCCTAAGGGGCACCTGCACCCAAATGTTCACAGCAGCAATGTCCACCAGAGCCAAACTATGGAGAAAGCCCCCACGTTCATCAATAGATGAATGGATAAAGATGTGGTGTATGTACACCATGGAATATTACTCAGCCATAAAAAAAAGAAATCTTGCCATTTGCAATGACATAGATGGAATGAGAGGGCATTATGCTGAGTGAAATGTCAATTAGAAAAAGATAATTATTGTATGGCTTCCCTAATATGTGGAATTTAAGAAACAAAACAGAGGATCATAGGAGAAGAGAGGAAGAGAGGAAAAAATAAAACAAGATGAAATCAGAGAGGGAAATAAACCAAAAGAGATTCTTAATCATAGGAAACAAACTGAGGTTCCCTGGAGGGGAGGGGAGTGGGGGGACGGGGTAACTGGGTGATGGGGATTAAGGACGGCACGTGATGAAACAAGCACTGGGTGTTACAAAGACTGATGAATCACTGAACTCTACCTCTGAAACTAATAATACAGTATAGGTTAATTAATTGAATTTAAATACAGTTTTTTTTTAAAAAAGATGGGCTATCACAGTCTTCCACAACCATGCTGTGGTACCACTGATGGAGACCAGGATAGCTATGCCATTTATCTAAAGCTCATGTGTTCAATTCCAAGTGAACATGGATATATTATAGAACAAAGTTTCGTTTTATAAATATAGGAAAAATGTTTTCTGGTCTTCAGAACATTGAACGGCCAAAATATCTTAAATTCAGATTGATTTTACTGTTTATATCCATAATGTCTTTCTTAATCTTGGGTCTACTCCAGCTTTTAATATTCCAATCGATAGCAAAAATGTCATGCTTTCTTATTGCATGCTTTTTATTCCCCTAATTGTTAATTGGTCAACAACATGAACTTGCATAGGAACTAGAGTACTCAGTGTGAGAACAAAGGGGAACAGAATATGAGGTTACCGCCTTTAACAAATCACAGGTCTATAAAACAGATTTCATCATCTAGTTAACAAGAAGACGTACTGAAGATTTTCTTTTTCCTGGTAGTCTATCAATATTGATTCGGTGCTTCATAAAATTTCAGAGCTTATTCTCTGTCCCATTATTCACCTTTCTACAGAATATAAATAGCCCTTGGCTGTGTTAGGTTTAATTTAGATTCTACACCTACTGGTCTGGGGCTCGCTCTAAATCCCTAGTGCAGAGGGGAACTGTGCCAAATGGAGAGGCATTGAAGGTGCTAAAACCCTAAGATGCCTTTTAGATGGTCTGTAAGCTGTGTTCCCCAGAGGCACTTTCCAGCTGTCCTTGACTAGATTCCCATCAGTTGACAGAGATTGAAACCAGGTTGCCATGTTTCTTGATCTCTATACAAAGTTAAATCAACTCAATCACCTAAATAAATACTCTTTCCATCTTTTGAAGAGTTCTTTCTGATTAGGATCACATGCCTAACGTGATACGAATGTGATAAATGTTAGATTTCTCAGGGGAAAATGGTGGTGTATCCCCCTCCCACCTCTATCTCTAAATATTTAGCAGAATCTTAATGATGCAAAATAGCTTTTTCAGACTGCCCTGGAATCCTTCACCTGCCCTAGTTTTTACCCTTTGGTAATGTGCCATTCGATTCCCTGTTATGCTTAAAATAGAAGTGCAATGAAAAGGAACAAACATAGTTACAGTTAATGATCTATTACTTGGGTATTTGAGCATAAAGAGACTTCAAGTGACTTAAAGAAATAAAAGTGCAAATGAAAACTTTTGATTACACCCTAACTTTACCTTTCCAGAAACCTTTTATTGTTTATAGAAAGTTTCTTGAGTGCTATGTTATTGTCTGTCTGAAGATCAAGGCCCCCTTTTAGATCCTTTTCAGATGTATCACATATTTCCTTTTCTCGCAGGGCTATGCATTTATCCCTCTTCATCCTGGAATGCATGACCCCATATGCAAGAAGCAGTAGAGGCCCACGAAACAAAACAAAAGAGATGAATGTTCACAGCTAGATTCCCCGTGCCTACAAGAGGGCCTGGCACTACCTCAGTAAACGGATTCATCACAGTGAGTTTGAGCTGAAAAGTCTAGCAGTGCCTCTTATAGGCCCAGGGATACTACCCACTACCCAAGGTCAATACAGCTACTTTCCATATGGGTGACTCAGCTTTAAGATATCCTATACGCTTAGCTTTTCATCAACAGATGTTCACATTTTTTATTATATTTTTTCAAGTTTTCTTGTACTTTGCACCTGCTCAGCTTTATTCACTGGCCATTCCGCTGGTAATATGGGTTTTATGAATTAATCATATTACTCATAAAGCTTCGCATGGTTTTAATAAATTCTTCTGAAGCAATACAGTTCAACTCTCGGGATTGACCTATTTTAAAAATCTTCTTTGAGCACTTTGTTCAAAATCTAAGCAATTTTGGTAAAATTTTTACCACTCCACAGAAGGGCAAGCAGGTGAGTCAGAGACATTTTCTCGCCGTGAAGTATTCAAGATGAGGGCTTGTCCATGGCATTAGTATTCCATTTGCAAAAGGCCTAGATATGAAATGAATATTTTAAAAATAGAAACTAAATTTATATATAAGGTAAGAACAGGTAAGATATGTATTCTGCTGCTTAGCCCTCAGAAATCTTTGTGTTAATTCAATGATATTTTAAGCAACAGAAGTTGTATGAATCTGGCTGACACAGTGTCCTACACACTGTATGAAGCAGAAAACATGCACCTCTGGGAAGGAGCTGTTGTAATCACGGCTAGCAAAGGAAAGAGACGCTTTGCAATTTTCAGAACCTCCCATCAGATGCAGGCCGCATGATGTCAGCCAGGTTTCAAATCCTAGTTTTAGGAAGGAATTGTCTTCAGTACCTCTCTGAATGACAGCACCTTCACGTGCAACCTTCTTAAGCCTCTAGTTAACAGTGTATATGGTCTTCACCTCCTGATGTGGATGAATTGTATCATAAAATAGAAGCTGTGTCACGTATTATAAGGAATACACAGGTGCCATGGTCCTCGTTTAGTTGATAGCCTATGAGGAGAGAGGCTGTGTAAAGAGGGAATATTAAAGCACTACGGGATACAGAGAAGGCCTGCAAAGAAGGAGTCCAGAGGCCGGGATGAGTCTAATGGTAAGCATCTTGAGCCTACTGATGAAGAACAGACCGGGCCGTGATTATGGGACATCGCGGTAAGCATGTCAGACGAAGTCCATGTTTAGGAGAGGCAGCTGGTGCAAATGAGATCACAGAGGTGTGAAAAAATCACAGGCCACATTCAGAAAAGTAACAAGCCACCCAACTTAAAGGAGAACATAGCGCACAAGAAGCTGGAGTAACTAACAACATCCAAAAATACATGCCATAAACCAGGAAGCAAAATAACCATTTGGGCCATGGCATACAAATATCTCTGTGTGAAAATATATCTGCATGTTAGTGTAGGAAATGTTACGGAGACAGAAAACAAAAAAGCTATATCTGAAATAGGTCAGCTGATTACACAGTATACGGAAAAACTTGGTTCATAAGCCTGTTTTGGAAAGTTCTCATTCTGTCTGAAGCAAGGGACAAGATAAGATGCAACAAAGGAGACTGAAAGGTCTGGAAGTAGCCTGGTGCTTTGCCAGAGAGAGCAGAGCAGTATATGCAAATGTAGAAAAAAGAAGAAAAGGGAAAACTGGATATTCTCAAGTAGTGCATCAACTCTGCACATATTCAATCATCTAGTACAATCGGATGGTTTAGATGAACCAAAAACCAATCTAGTTAAAGAGACAAGGGAAGACACCATCTGGAAACAGGGTGTGATATTCTCGCTTTCTTTTTCTTTTTCTTTTTCTTTTTCTTTTTCTTTTTCTTTTTCTTTTTTTTTTTCTTTTTTGTGGTAGTGCATGATGTTGCTGTTGACTATGACCCAGCAATTGCACTGCTGGGGATTTACCCCAAAGATACAGATGCAGTGAAACACTGGGACACCTGCACCCCGATGTTTCTAGCAGCAATGGCCACAATAGCCAAACTGTGGAAGGAGCCTCGGTGTCCATCGAAAGATGATGGATAAAGAAGCTGTGGTCTATGTATACAATGGAATATTACTCAGCCGTTAGAAACAACAAATACCCACCATTTGCTTTGACGTGGATGGACCTGGAGGGTATTATGCTGAGTGAAGTAAGTCAGTCGGAGAAGGACAATCACTATATGGTCTCATTCGTACAGGGAATATAAGAAATAGTGAAAGAGACTATAAGGAAAGGAGGGGAACTGAGTGGGAAAAATTAGACAGGGAGACAAAACCTGAGAGACTCCTAATTCTGGGAAATGAACAAGGGTTAGTGGAAGGGGAGGTGGGCGGGGGGATGGGGTGACTGGGTGATGGGCACTGAGCGGGGCACGTGACAGGATGAGCACTGAGGGTTATGCTATATGTTGGCAAATCAAACTCCAATAAAAAAAAATACAAAAAAAAGAGAAGGTACCAAAAGAAAGAAAACATCTCAGAAACCCCCAATTCAGAAAAAAATCCTTAGAGTACGCATAGTATCAAATGTTCAATCGAGAGAAAATGAAAATTAGGTATTTCACATATGTAAACATATTTTGGATTTTGTACAAATGTAAAGTTCCTGGTAAGGATTTGCCAGAAACACCATGAAAAGTAAAAAAGAAACAAACACCTAACTTGCATGAACTTGTTTAGCTGAAGCAGTATTTAACTTGCAAGTTAGGCTAACAAGGGAACATATCTATAAACTACTAAAAATACTAATATGGCAAACGTCCACTAATTAAAGAGAAGAAAATGAAACGCTGCCATGAGTAGAAATAACTCCAAATCGTATAATTTTAGAAGAAACAATTTTTCCAACTACTCTTCTTTTTAGGGATGATGCTATAAATGGACACATGAATGTAAATTAATTGTGTCATGTGATATACGTTAATATGTGTTTTTATTCAATATTTATTTTAAGAAAGTCATTAAAATGAGAGTAAACGTGTACACTTCACTTATGACACAGAGGTGTGTTGCTTTGGGACATTGCTGTAGGTCCAGTACCATGTTGACTACATTATTTGAGGTCGAATATTATTGATTTCATGAGTTAAACATTAAAAATGTCCAGATGACAGTCACACTTCTAATATTTAAAATTATATGTTTTCTTTTCTTGAAACAGTGTTTTAATCAGTGAAATTTAATTTGGGGAGGGCAGCCCAGGTGGCTCAGCGGTTTAGCGCCACCTTCAGCCCAGGGCGTGACCCCGGGGACCCCTCTGGCTCCCCGCAAGGAGCCTGCCTCTCCCTCTGCCTGTGTCTCTGCCTCTCTGTCTCTCTCTGTCTCTCTCGTGAATAAATAAATAAAATCTTAAAAAAAAAAAAAAGAAATTTAATTTGGGGAGATATACCAGTCCCAGGAAAGATGGGAAGCTACACACGCTGCCACATTTCAATAAAGGATATTCAAGTAACAAATATCCGCAAAGAAGTCGTGAGTAATCAGTAATTCTGTTGACCATCAACCAACTCATTATATTTTTGACTTGAAATTAAGACACGTTGGAAAAAACCAGTGTTTTTACGCAAAGTGTACACATTTTTATCAACAGAGCAGCTGTCTTTGTGTTGAAATGAATACTCTGATGTTTGACCACCTGGGTTTAAATCCTAGATATGCCAGGGCCTGGCGGGGTGGGTGGTCGTAGGCAGCGTCCTGCTGGGTCAAGCTGGAGTTTGAGGCAAAAGGGAGAAAACAAGTATTTCTATGGACACTTTTCTATAGGCTCTCCCATATTTTGAATCGAGTAAACACAATGCATGTGTTCTCTATATGCCCCACATACACGAGCTCTTGTATGTGTACGCGTGTGCATGTATATCTCTGTGTGTGTAGACGGCAGACAGAGGAGAGCTAGACGGACGGGTGGACGTCCCGAATTGCCAAATTTGTTTGCACACCACTGTCAACCTCACAGATGGACCAGCAAGGGATCTCGACCACCATGCACATCAGGAACAGTGAGATGGTTGGAAGCTACTTCTCCAGTTGAATGATAACACGGGATCATAAGACAAATAAACAATAATCCGTCGTTATTTAGAATTTTGTAATTTTGCTTATCACAGACTTCTGTGATTTTGATTTTTAATTCATTTTGTTCATTATTACTGACCTTGATTTCTCAATTTTTTGGCGTCCTTAAATTTTGCCCTAGAGTCAAGTGCTCACTTGACTTACTCTCTTGTTGTCCCTGCGTAGGCAAGCTGCTTACCCCGACCCCGCGCGGTATCCTCTCTACCTAACAATGAGTTATTCCGTACAAAACACTTAGAATACGACCTGCCAATACACAGCAAGAACATAAAATGTCATCGTTATATTATGACTACCATTCATCTTTTTTATTAATATATCTAATATCATTTTTATGAAACTCAATTTTTCCAAGTAACATGTTCCTGCAGTTGTGCAGCCACTGGACATATGACTCAAGGTCGAACTGACCTTGGGGCAAAGATTAGGATTATACTGGTTGGAAAGAGAAAACACACCCACTCTTAGTATGTCCCTATTGTGCCTGAGAAACTGATTTTACGATACCGGATTTTCATAAAAGTCTGTGGTTAGACCCTGAGCAGAGTAACGCAACAAATATCTGGCATCGGTGGCAGGAAAAACCGTCTTTGCAGATATTTCCAGTGCATCTTGGGCATTCAGATCATGAACCCCAGACAGTTCTGAAGAGGGAAGAACTGTCATGTTTTGCCTTCACTTTGCTATGACACCAGGCTGAGTTTTATATTTTCTGGCTGTTCTCTCGGTAATTAGTTCCTTTAAATATATGAAAAATGCAAATTAGGCCTCTTGCTTCTAAAAGAGTGAGCCCGCCTCATGAATGACTGAGTAAATGAATGACCCAGCGACAGAGAGTACAAAGTGTCTGACACGTTTTCTTATTCTTGACATCCCCACTTCGTCTTCCGTGGCAATAAAGCTGCTCAGTGAAAAGGACAATTTCTTGACTGGTAAAAATAAAATTAGCCCAGAATGTCACAAGCACATTTTTGAACTGGGAAAAATATGCCAACTTGAGGAAATGTTTTTTTTTTTTTTTTCTGTCAAATAGTTGGTTAGGAGAAACCACCGAGCCAGCCAATAATAAAAGCTCTACATTTTTCAATAATAGAGAAACTGTTCCGAACATATACAAATGTGCAGAAAAAGGGTGCAGAACTTCAATTGTCTTCAAAGTAATCATTTAAAAATTGAGCATTTATCTTAGAGTCACTCAGTTCAGGACATGTGACTTAGTGATAATGCTGAATATTGTTTCTCACCCCTGGTGGCAGGTAGTAAGTTGAGGTTTTAAAACATGAAATTACATAGGACATTTATTGTATCTCTTAAATGGATATTTCATGGACATGAAAATCAAGTATGTTTTATCCTCTATACTCATTCAAGTTTCACATATATACATATACACGCTCATATATATATTTATATTATATTTATTATTATATATAATATATTATATATTTTGTTATTTATATTATATATAATATAAATATATATAATTATATTATATATTATAAATATATTTATATATATTTATATATATTTATTTATTCTACTGTCCCTATGACAGACATGATGGGGATTTAATAAAAAAATAACATAATCTATATCCTCAATTAAGTTTTAGTCCAAAAGAGGAGACACCAGGCAATTATAAGGCCACTCAATAAAAACTAAGTCTTCGAATGAGAGAGTAAGGAAAGCTTTCCTGGTGTAGGTGGCGGCTAGAAGAATCACAGCAAATAAGCTAATTATAATTCTGGTTAATAAGTAGGTAAGAATATCCCTAAAAATTTCAAAAATGTATTAAATATACCACTTCTGATGCCTGTCAGGACTACAGTTTCTTTTTTTTTTTTTTAATTTTTATTTATTTATGATAGTAACAGAGGGAGAGAGAGAGAGGCAGAGACACAGGCAGAGGGAGAAGCAGGCTCCATGCACCGAGAGCCCGACATGGGATTCGATCCGGGGTCTCCAGGATGGCGCCCTGGGCCAAAGGCAGGCGCCAAACCGCGGCGCCACCCAGGGATCCCGGACTACAGTTTCTTTTAAGCGAAATTGCCCCAATCCACCTTCCTAACCTGCAGCTCTAGCCCAGGTGCAGCCACTTCCTGGATTTTGCCAAGGCCTCTGCGTGGGTCTTTGCAAGATGACCTCCACAGTAGCAATTGGAAAAGGCCTTCGCTGAATTGAAAGGCTGCCTAGAGAAAGACCAAGAGGGAGACAAGAGGTCTATGCAATGTGGGGTGCAAGGAAATCCACAGGAAATGCAGTCAGTAGGGTCTCTATGTAGAGACCAAGGTGGGCCCGTCCACGGTAGGATACGTGCAGCAGCAGCAGGGAAAGTAATTTCCAAATCGCAGGCACAAGAGAAGAAAGATGGTCCCGTTTCAGAGCGCTCAGCTTGGGATCCGGTTTCACCCCGCACACGATTCCCTCGCTAGGTCCCTCCCTCGCGTTCCCTAAACTCCCTGCCTCCTCTCCTGATCCCTGAAATGATTTCCCATTATTTAAGACATAGGAGTTTCCATCCCTCATAGCCAAATGGGTCTAACTGCAACACAAACTATCAGCCTCCATTATAATCTGCAGAAATGCATTTTAAGATTCCAAAATCATTTAAAAGTTACCTTAGAGAGAATACTTTTTAAGGAAAGGAAAAGGGAAAAAGAAAGAAAGTTTAAAGAAATAAAGATGAGGGGCAAGTCACAGAAGTAAGACACAGGTGATATTATATGTATTTAATCTTGTTTATAAAAAGGAAGAAGAGAAAATCTATCTCTTGCTAATATCCTGTTGGGCACACTGACATTTAAATGGGTGTGGGGAGTCAGGTGTCTACACTGTATTCTTGTTCACTCCTACAACTGCCATACGTCCTTCCAGAAAATGGCCAATCTGGGGTTTTTCTGGCCAGTCTGCCTGACAATATCAGCTATAAAGGTGGGCGGACCACAGAGCACGACTTGACATTCTCAGGTCCTCATTGAGTCCCCCCTTAAGTACAGAGCCAGGGGGATGCCTGGGTGGCTCCCTGATTGAGCGGCTGCTTTGGGCTCAAAGGGTGACCCCAGGGTCCTGGAATCGAGTCCCACATCGGGCTCCCTCCATGGAGCCTGCTTCTCCCTCTGCTTGTGTCTCTGCCTCTCTCTCTGTGTCTCTCATGAATGAATAAATAAAATCTTAAAAAAGAAAAAAAGTAGAGCCAGGCCCATTCTGAATGCCTCATTATTTAGCCTGCACAGATAAGAAAAGGGAAGCGGGTTAACATTAAGCAACTACTGTGTTATATGCTGGGCTCTTTCCATTGGCCATTTTATTTAATTCTAATGATGCCCCAGGACCCCAGGATCATTACCTGAGCCAAAGGCAGGTCAGCCTTAGCCTCAGGTGGCCCTCGCTGTTGTTTTTACTTGAACTTTACCTGACACGCAGTGTTGCATTAATTCCAGGTGTACGATGCATGGATTGGACAACCGCGCACCTGACGCTCTGCTCACCCCAGGGGGAGCGGCCCCGTGTCACCGTATACCATTACAGCATCATCGACTGTGTTCCCTGTTCCATGCCTGTCATTCCAGTACCTTATTCGTTCCACCTCTCACTCCCCTTCACCCATTTTACCAATCCCTTTACCCCTGTCCCCTCTGCCAACCAACCAGTTTGGTCTCCCTATTTGTAGATTGGTTTCTACCCTGGTTTTTTTGTTTTGCTTTTTAGATTCCTCTGCAAGTGAAATAATACGTGAAAAATAATATTTGTGAAATATTAATGTATGTAAATATGTATGTAAATATATGTAAATAATAAGTGAAAAATAATATTTGTCCTTCTCTGTCTGATTTAACTCATTTAGCATAATCCTCTCCAGGTCCCCCCCCACCCTGTTGTCACAAATGGCACGATTTCTCAAAATTTGTGACTATGTGTGGTGATGACGTTAACTAGACTTATTGTGATCATTTCACAATATTTGCAAATATGGATCACAAATGTGAACTAACATATGTTAGTTTCCACATCTGAAACTAACATAGTGTCATATGTTAACCATACCTCAAGAAAAAGAAGGAGTCATGTGCCAAGGTTGGCTCGTTAGTTTGTACAGATGTACCACGGCAATAGATCTTCTCCACTTTTCTGTAAATCTAAAATTATTCCAAGTAAAAGTTTGTTTTCTTTAAAAATGAGGGGGAAAAAAGTCCTAGAAATCACTCAAATTCAAGGGGAGGTGACATATATTGCATCTCTCAATGGGAAGAGTGTAGAAAAGTGTGCCCAACTTCAATCTGCTGTATCTTGTCTCCTGCACCTTTTCCGTCCATTCTATCTATTTCACTATGGTTCCCTGATTTAATGAATATTTTCAAACATCTTTTAAAAATTAAGAACCTGTGCTAAAAAACAAAAAAAAACAAAACAAAACAAAACAAAACAAAAAAACCCTGTGCTAACGCGATAAGGAAGTAAAATAACATACACACGGGTTCTTCTACTCATTACTGGCTTATTATCTGCACAGCAAATCTACTAACGAAGCAGTTCACTTCTTCCTTGATCTAACTTTGTCATCTGTAGAAAATTTACCTTACTGAGATGTTTTGACAAATAAGAGAAAACACTAAATTGCCTAACACAGTATCTGGAACATACTAAACCGTAAATAGTCAACTTTTCCTTCCCTAAATTAGAGATAACTGTGGTTAATCTGTGTAGTTTGAGTATAATACAGGATTCGGGGATGGAGACAAAAGGGAAATGAAATTTTACTTTGTCAACTCCAGTATCATAACAGAAATAGGATCCTTCACACTCATGTCTAGGGAATATGGAGTTTAGTTAATGAAGGGGTTTATTTGGGGACATCGAGAAGCTAGCAAGTCTACTATCCTTTAATAGGGGCAAGACACAAGGAACTTGTGAAAATACCCAGGTTCTGATAGTTGTTCAGTCTCATACACTGTGTTGGTTTATGGAGAGTTCTTTTTTCCTTTATCACTGTCTTATATTAGAGTGATTTGGGGTGTATACGAGTACAAACTTTTTTGCACATTAGTACCTAGATTTAAAGAATGGAATTCCTATAATTCATTTTATTTCAGATTTACAGTATTTATGGTACTTTCTACATTGTAAGTACTCGGTAACTAATTGGTTAAACTCCTAAGGTTTTTTATTTTTTGGTAAATGGCAATAAGACATGAATAACAGTAATCTAGATACTGCATCACTTTACGGAAACTAACAAATTTCTTGATGACAAGGAACATAGTTTCATAGGTGCAAGTTGAAGCCCTACAATTTCCACTGGATCAATATTGAAAAATTGTAGTAATCTTCCTCCAGCATGTATTCAGTTTTACAAATAGATAATCTCAACATACGTAAATAATTCTGAACTTCTTCCTTGCTTTTTACTTTCAAATTCATAGTGTGGACTCCTATTGGCTTGTGTAACTCATAACTAAAGAGGAATTGCCTAAAAAGAACGTAACCGTCCAGTGAAATTCCTGTTATCTTATACGTTTAATAGGTATGTTTTGAATCATAATAGAACTCCGTTAACAATTTCTTACTTTTTATTGAAAAACTTAATTATAAGATATAGATTTTAGGAATAACATACATCATTTACTTCCAAGCCATGAAAGAGCCATTAAAATAACCATGTTTTTGTATTTCAAGAGTATATTTAGTGTGTGTTCACTGCCTTTCATCACCAGAAAAAAACACTTCAGGATGAAGCAGAAAATAGAAAATTTTAGGTAAAGCAGAAAGAACATGAAAATGAAATTGACAAGGCTAAACAATGGAAGTGGACTAATAGTGTAGAAGTTTTCCACTTGTAGTATCTGTCAGAACCTTTGTCCTTGGGACGCCCAAGGGGCTCAGTGGTTGAGTGGCTCCCTCTGGCCCAGGGTGGGACCCCGGGGTCCTGGGATCGAGTCCCACGTCGGGCTTCCTGCAGGAAGCCTGCCTCTCCCTCATCTGTGTCTCTGCCTCTCTCTCTGTGTCTCTCACAAATAAATAAATAAAACCTTTTAAAAAGAAAAAAAAAAGCTTGTCCTATTGAAAATTAGCAATATCGACGCAATCCCTTTAATTTGTATTTTAAATTAAAATTTAGAAGATATGAAATTGAACATGGTGTTGTCAGAGGTCGGATGACAACAGGTCAATAACATCATGAGGAAGCCCCTTCCACTACTAGACATGTGTTCCCTCTAATTCTACGAAACATTCACAATTCACTAATTGCTAGGCGCTATATAGAATTTAAACAAACTTCCTCTCTAGTAAATTTCTAAAATAATTTGTATGAAAGCCTTCTTTTTTTTTTTTAACAGAAACCTAGTTAGTTCTCCAGAAACAAGATGGTGAATGCAGAAGGAATTGCCAAGAGCCTTCAAGTGGTTTGTGTTATAGTTACTAGAATATTAAAAAAAAAAAAAAAAGAATATGAGTCTGAAATACAAACAGGATTGCACATAATCAAAGGGTTTTTTATTTAAATCCAAATTTTTAGAAACCAGGTCAACTGTACCTAGTAGCTTTTCCGTTGAGTCCGAAAGGACTTATTTTAGCTGAGTCTGTCTTCGTCAGTTTTCATAAGTGAAAAATGTGCCTCTAAGGATCCCTTCATTCCCACTGCTCACTCGCCTTTAGATAAGCTAGTCAAATACTGCAGAGCTGCTAAGATTGAGGGTTCAAAGACAGAAGTATCCGTGACCCTAAACAACGAACTCATCCATACCTTCTTTTTTCGGCTTTCTGAAATATTTAAATATTCCAATACCAAATATTTAAACATTGCACATATTTAATGCATCCATTCTGATGAGTTTAGACATAGGCGTATCCCCGTAATACCACTGCCAAGGTCAACGTGATCAATATAGTCATTTGGAGCAGTTAGCACAGGATCTTACGTTTCCGAGTGCACAACACCTATGTGTAAGCATCAGCACTGTAGGATCTCCAGGACGCGCTCACCCTGCGTGACTGTACCTCGAAACCCACTGAAGAGCAGCTCCCCAATCCCCCCAGCCCACCTCTGTCAACCCCATTCTATTCTCTCCTATCATCTATTTATCTCACACTCCTCACATAAGTGAAATTGAATGATAAATATCTCATTGTATGTATACACCACGTTTTCTTTACCCATTCATCATCTGTCAGTAGACATTTAGGCTGTTTCCACATCTTAGCTGCTGTGCATGCTGCTGCAAAGAACAAGACAGTGCAGATTTCTCTCTGAGATCCTGATACCAATTCTTTTGGATAAATATCTGGGAGGATTGCTGAATCATGTGATAGCTCTATTTTTTATTTTCTTGAGGAAGCTCTGCACGATACTCCATAGTGGCTGCACTACATTCCCACCAACAGTGCACAACGGTTCCAATTTTTCTACATCTTCACCAGCACTTGTTAGCTTTTGTTTTTTCCAATAGTAGGTATGAGGTGATATCTCATTGTCATTTTGATTTGCTTTTCTCTGAAAGTTAAGCCACAACCAGTTATAACCACGAGATAAACATATGAACTATCTTCTGTGACCACGAGATGTCACAAATATAATACTATGATTGATTATTAAATGTCATCTCGATTTACTAGGACAAAGAAAGTGTCTCTTTTTCACATTGTACCAATCAGTTGCTCTTGGCAATATAAAAAATAACTCGGCCATGGTACCCTCCGCCTAGCACCAAGAAGAAAAATGGTGTGTTCCTGTATAACTGATCCCTGAAAAGCAAGAGGAAGACCAATTATATGACTGAAAACAAAAATGAAAAACAAGGATGTGTAAACATAGGTATTGCAACATAGGGAGATTAAACCATGGGCAGCTCTTCAGTTGATAGCTGAAACCATTTGAAATACATGTTTTCTGGGGATCCCTGGGTGGCGCAGCGGTTTGGCGCCTGCCTTTGGCCCAGGGTGCGATCCTGGAGACCTGGGATCGAATCCCACATCGGGCTCCCGGTGCATGGAGCCTGCTTCTCCCTCTGCCTGTGTCTCTGCCTCTCTCTCTCTCTCTCTCTCTGTGACTATCATAAATAAATAAAAATTTTAAAAATTTAAAAAAAAAATACATGTTTTCTTGTTTGTTTTTTAATTTTTATTTATTCATGATAGGCACACAGTGAGAGAGAGAGGGGCAGAGACACAGGCAGAGGGAGAAGCAGGCTCCATGCACCGGGAGCCTGATGTGGGATTCGATCCCGGATCTCCAGGATCGCGCCCTGGGCCAAAGGCAGGCGCCAAACTGCTGCGCCACCCAGGGATCCCTGAAATACATGTTCTTAAAATTCAGACAAAAGCTCTACCAAATCGCAAAATGCTTTGAAAGCAATAGTAGAATGAAATAAGATATTAGTAAGCCAAATGTTTGGAAAAAGTAGACTAATACATGAAGCAATTAGAAAATGTAGGAAAATTTGTGATTTGGTGCTGAATTGTTTAGTGCCCCGTAAGGTCTCAAGGAGTTCAAGAAAGGAAGGATTAATGCGCATAACATGATTTTTCAAGAGTACAGAGACTTGAATTCTGAGCCTCAAAGGATGACTAGGATTTGGAAAATGAGAGAGAGAGAGAAAGAGGGAGAGAGAGAGGGAATTAAGATATATTTTTATATATCTTTTGGGATAGAAAGAATCTATGGCAAAAAAAAAAAAAGAAAAAAAAGGTAATTAAGTTCCACATATGTACAATGCCCTGGGTTTATTTAATCAATAAAAAGAGAATAATAATTTTATAAGATTGTAAAAATTTGAGGAGATAATATGTGCCATCTATTAATGTGGTGTCTGAGACAGTTAATCCTAAGAACGTAAAAAAAAACTGGCTTACAAAGAGTTCTTCAATTACCAACCAGCTTTATATAAGCAACCAGTGTTAACCAGGTGCCAAATACAGTAACCAAGAAAATGAATGTTTTCTGGAAGGTAGTTGAGTTTTCTGTTACTAGAAGTGACAGCAGCATTTGGTTCCTTATCAAGCAGATGTGTGAAGCAATTTCAACATTGGTTGGAAGTTGGATTGATGGGTTCCTACAGGCTTTTTCTTTAATCTTGCATTCTTCGAGTTAATATAGTTCTATTATGGATCAGCTAGAGGTTTCCTAAGACTAAGAACCATTTATAAACTCTGGCCTATAGTGACCAGTGTTTCCTACTTAATTGCCTCAGAAAGTTATGGCACTTATTTTGCTGAACTGTTGTGTGGTGTGTGTGTGTTGGGGGGATGTGGTTACTAAGGAATGTTCTCTGAATGAGGTCAAACCTACATATTTAGGGAAAAATAGTCCAGTTCTGCATTAAGCATTTTTCCATTTGCTTTTATCCAGACTTATTTCATAATGTTTAAAATGCTTTTCTAGGTTCCTTTCAGAAGCAATTTTATCTAAGGGTAAAAATCATAACCTGATTAAAAATGTCCAAAATGATGAAAATCTTTACTCAACTAAGTAAAATAACTAAATGACCTATTCACAAATTGAATTAACAAAGATATTTAATATGTAACCTTATGGAAAAACTAAGGCCCAAATATTTATTTTCATGAATGTAGCCCATAGGGTTTTAGTGTTAACAACACTCATATAAAGTAGCTATAACCTGTTTCCAAATAAGACATGACGTTAGTTGAAATTCCAGAATTCCACGTCAGTAGGATATTCATTGAGAATGTCTAATGGAGGTGATCATATTCAATAGCATATTAAAATATTAGTACAAATAGAAGAAACTGCATTTGGGAGACATGAGGATTTAATTCACTGTTTTCTACTTACAAAGGAAAGTTTTGCTAATAAAACCCTCTTACATTTTATTACGGTGTCAAGTGATTAATAACAATCATATACCATGGAAAATGTCTTAAACAATTCCTTTGTTAAGTTAATTTAAAATATATATCAAAAGAATGCTCTGGCCCAGGGGTCTATGAACCTTTTTCTTTATAGGACCAGATGGTAAATATTTTAGGCTCTGTGGGGCATATGGTCTCTGATGCAAGTACTGAATTAAACCATAGTTAACAGCAGAAAATATCTAGATGAATGGGTGTAGCAGTGTTACAATAAAACCTTATTTACAAAAAAATTTTTTTAAAAACCACCTTGTTTACAAAAGCAAGTGGTGATCCAGCTGGATTTGGCCCACAGGCTTGGTTCGCCTTAGTTCACCTGTCCCAGGTGAGCAGTTAAACATACCCATAAAGTAATGGGTATTCAGATCCATAGTTTAACAAGTATTATCTTCAAAATCCTTGAGCTTTTCCTTGGGTAGAAAGGTGTTCCTTTCGATGCTTGTACACCAACACCTCAAAGGGAGATCTCTGCCGTAGCAAAGACTTCTTTTTAGAAACAAATGCTTGACTAAATCTGCAGAAACCTCTTTAGAACTAGACTTTCACAATTAGAAAACATGGAGGAAGAAAAGTGCAGCTGCATAGGATACTGTGGACCGGTAATCAGCAGAATTGCTGATTATTTCCTGTGAGGACAATGGATCTTAATTTAGTTCTGCTCTCGTCTCCCATCTTCACCCTACATACGCATCTTTATCCTTTCATGGTCTATAGTGAGTATATTATTGCTGCTTTATCAAAATCCCATGATAGGTCCGCTATATTTTTAGAGGTTGATTTGGTTGTTATAATTTAAATGTTTCATATGTCCAAATATCTTTAAAACTCTATTTTCCTAGATTCTTTATTATGAGAATGTATAATATCTCTTCCTGTGCCTCCTAACACAGAAACACAGGCTACCAGAAGCTTAGGGAAAGCTTTCTCAGTGTAAAGAGGTAGGATTTTTATTTGAACTAAAAATAAGATCTTGTTGAATAGAATATATTTAACAGGATAAATAAGAATCTAAAAAAAAAAAAGAAAAAGAAAAAAAGAATCTTTCTCCCACTTCTAGACAAGAAAAAATATCTTCACGTATATAGTTCAGTTACTTGAAATGACTCTTATCATTCCATCTAACAAATGCATTAACCAACTTCCTGTTGTTGACACAGGGGTTGTTTCCGATTACTATACCAAAAAGCATTTTTTTTTTTTTTTACCAAACAGCATTTTAATGAACATTTAGACACAAATCTTTGCATACTAAAAATAACTCCTAGAAGCAGGATACATAGGATTAACATTTTTAGGTTTTTATACATAACTTTGGAAGAGTACGGGATATTTTCATTTTAATTCTTCCATCCAACATTTTTAAGCTATATTTATTTCACTAAAGGTTTACATTTTATGTGTTTATTTGCCATTTGCTTTCCTTCATTTGAAGATTTATTCTTCCAACCAATATGTGTCATCGTCCACATGTGCCCGAGACTTCAGAGGGTCCTGAGTGATACAGGATTGCTATTCTTGAGGAGGTTAACTCGTAATGCGTGTATCTGTCAGCTGTTCAACATGTCTATACTGAAAGTCTTCAAAGCACTGAGAATTTAGCAATGAACAAGGCAGAAAAGTTCTTCATCCTGAGGAGAGAAGAGAAAGATATGAACACTGAGAGTATATTTTTTTCAGATATTAATTACGTGAAGAAACTAGAATAGAGGATAGAGTAGGGTAGAGGATAAGCAGGGACAGTGAGGTTTGGAAGGGGAAGTCCACTTTCTTTAGAGACATATAATGAGAGAGGACTTCAGTTGAGATTTTAGCGATGAAAGGAAAGTAGTTGTGTTAAAATCTAACTGGAAGGTCTTCCAGCTTGATGGAAAAACAATTACAAAAGGTTCTGAGATAAGAGTGAATTTTCTGTCCCGAGGAGTTAGAAACACAACATGAGAGTCTAGAAGCATGACAAACAAGGCCGGGTGGGGGAGGGCGGCGAGGAGGCACGGGAGTGAAATCAAAAAGTTAGGAAGGGATGCAATCAAGCAGAATCTTGTCAGTCTATTGTAAGAAGATGTATTTTTATTCAAATATTCAAATATAGCAAGAGGCTATTGGATTGTTCTAAATGCTTTGACAGGTTTATAGTGTGTCCATGGTGTGGTTACTTGAAGTAAAGTTGAGGTGGAATTCACTGTATTTGAGGGAGTTGAGGAAATTTGATGGGACGTACAAAATGACATTGAAGTCAGAGATGACATCAGGTCTAGGAAGGATGAGAGGCAGGTATGGGTGGTGTGGTAACAATCAATGATAATCCAAGGGAGGATAGAGTAGCGCCATAGATAATTAGAATAAGGGTTCTAACCACATGGTGGTGAAGATGGATGGGTGATCAACTGGAAATCTAAAATGTGAGCTGGAAAAATAGCACCTTACCTACTATTTCTGTATCAACTGGATGTTAGGAAAGCCAAGTAGCCTCAATTTCATATGGCGCAGAGGGGTCAGGTAAGCCTGAGGCACTTTGAGGAAACTTGGGAAGGATTGAGAATATAGGGCGAGGTTCCAGAAGGCTGAGAGAACAAGCTTACAAGAACAGCATAGAATTATCTTTGATCAGGGTTCCAAAAAGAAGTTATTATGGAAGCTTCAGATAAAGCAAAAAAACAATAATCATCCCATAGTGATCCCTGGACTCTCATCTCATGGTGAAAACAGCGTCAGTTCTTACAACCAAAAGGATTCAGACTTTTCTTCATGTATTTTTTTATTTATTAAAACCACTGAAGCCTTTATCAGACATTACTGGATGCTAGAATTCTAAAACAAATAAGAAATGATCCTTTTTCCTCAAGGGGCTGGCTGTCTAGGAGAAAGACGCAGAAAGTATTTTCTGAAGGTATGTAGAGATTGACTATAATTATATGTAAATTCATAAAATATTAATCACCTTTGCTCTAAGATCAAAGGGCTCATTTTGAAGAGAACATTTTTCAAGAATTCCATACTAAAATATTTCTGCTACGTGCTGAAGAATTTTAGGCCGAATTCCACACTGGGTGTAGCACAGAGAGGCCAGTGCCATGTGTATTTATGGAAGGTCTTAAGCAAGAGAGTTATTCATGATGGGAATTCTTCTAAGACATATCTTAAATATATTCGGATTGGGGTCCAGGGCCTGCTGCCCGTCCCTGACTCTTACCGTGCAAATGTCCCATTATATTATTTAAGGATGGTTTGGTCTTTATTCAGAACAAACTGAGTGAGGTTGTTTTGCTTAAAATGTATGCTGGACATGTCAGAAGCAGTCAGATTTTGTCATGCACTTATTTTATGACAGATCCAGGCCATAGACATGAAGCTTGGCAAGTACCTTATAAATTATAGCTGTTCTGAAGCTTACAGAGTGGCTCTTAACTCAGGGCCACCTTCTAAATATTCTTGCAAAAATAAAAATGATACAGTTACCTAATACAAGGATGCAAAAAGCAATTCCTCCAAAAACTAAGTTCTAAGCACCGGTAATAGTCTCAGATTTTTTTTATGAAACTGTTTTATTTTCCAACAAACCTAAAACTGTCACTATTAATAGAAAACCATGTTATATTATGTAATGCTTTTCTTTAAAGTTTAACCAGCCCTAACTTTAAAGTCCTGGCACAGTTTCTATTTGACAAAGTCTCATCCACAAGAGATGTGACACTTAATGTCACTCTTTGTTTTATATTTATTGATTTTGGTAATCTTTAGATTCTAAGTGGAAACGTCCCATAAAGGCTATCATTACTTGGAAGAACAAACTATACCTCTTCACTCATTAATTTAGAATAATTGCTTTGTATTAAATATTGAGGCCAAATAGTAGACTTTTTTTAGATATTTGATTACATCAAAAATAAAGATCCCAGTATAAAACTAATATTCAAACTGGGAAAAAATCTAATAAATTAATGAAAGAGTTTAAGTTTTATCTGAGACAGTTTAACACAAGGACCTGTGTATTCAACCTGTAGATTAAACTTTCACCTTTAACATAAAATTTTATATAAACTCATTATGGTATCTTTTAAAAGTTCTTTATAATTTGTTTCTGCAAAGTATTAAAAAAATTCCCAAATACTTTTATTAGCTATTTTTAAAAATTGCCAAAACATTTTATCCTTGTATACTTAATTATCATTGACTTATTATACATTCTAGTTGACTTTCATAATTTTTATATCCTTTCTAGGAAATATATGTCAATACATGATTCCCCTCAGGCGACTAACAAAGGTGAATTTCTCTTTTCCTTGTCTAGTGTTATAGAATGGCTTCTTTGGGCCAACTGGAAGATTTTGTAATCATCCAATTCCAAAGCCCATTAATAGAAAAATGTGTTTCAGTCAAAATACACCAACTTTAAACTATGGTACTTAAAGCGTAGCCATTGGCGTGTAATCGTAAGGACAAATGTGAAATAACAGAAATAGCTCTCATTTTCCAGTTCTGCTGACCCAGCAATCTCCATTCAACTCTTGGTTTCAAGATAATGAATTTCACATAGGTGGTATCCTGAAGTTCAGGACATAAATACTATTCTTAGTCAGGGGAGCAGTTGCAATGGGTACAATAGTTTTCTCATTAATAGCATTGAAGAGATCAAATTACATCTTGACTCCAAAATATTTTATGCCTAAACAATAGTATAAACTTAGGTCTGATCTGCATTAAAATAATAAATCTTTCAAGGAGAAATAAAAGTTTCACTCTTTTCATCTAACCACATAGATAAAGACAATAATATGGGAACAAAATTAAATTAAAAAACAAAACAAAACAAGGATCTTGCAACTATAGACATGATGATAAAACTGTGCCCTTGACATTAACAACTAGAAAACTGAACAAAATCATGAAACAACTCTTTTCAGACACTGGACAAAACGCAACTCAGGACTCTGATCCATGAGGTAAGAAAAACAAGAGAGACGACCATTACGATTATCCTGTCTTTATGCCTAGAAACATATTCCCAGACCACAATGAAGGCAGAGGGAAACAAGCAGAGCATGGTGTTCTTACTGACATTAGGAGAGAGAGAATCAAATTTGGGGAGACTGAGGCAATTATTATGACTTCCCCATTAGTATGTAATGGAGAAGAGGGAAATACACAGGGAAAGCATTATAGAAATTTGAATAGGGGTTGCATTGAGTCTTTGGATAAACACTAAACTGCCCACCCAAGGTTAAGTTCATCAAAGCTCGGCAATGAAATATCATGGGGTTGGAAACTATAATTCCTAATGCTCTCACAGGATAGAGAGATACTCAAAATCCAATCAACCAGAGTGAAGGAACTTTATCAAGTATTCAAGCATTCATTAGAGACCCAAGAAGGCCATACTCTAGAAAAAGGATGTGGTGTTAGGAGTTTCAGCTATTCTGCATGCAAATGAACAAACATGAAAATCCTCAAAACAGCAAGTTGATCCACAAGTAACAAATTATTGCAAAATAAAACAAAGTGCCCAAAATATTTAAAGAAAGACAACCAAATCCAAACATTAGACAATATTTACAATATCCAGCATCCACAAAAACCATACTAGACATGCCAAAAATCAGAAAAATGTGATCAATAACCAGGAGATTAATAGAACCAGATCCAGAAGTGACAAGGCTGATAGAAGTAACAGAACAGGACTTAAAACAAAACAAAAACAAAAATAAGAACGACTATTTTAAATATACTTAAGAACTTAAAGAAAAATGTAATGAGATGCAAAGTATATTAGAAAGAACCAGGGGCGCCTGGGCGACTCAGTCAGTTAAGCATCTGCCTTCAGCTCAGGTCATGATCCGAGGTCCTGGGATAGAGTCCTGAGTTGGGCTCGGTGGGGAGTCTGCTTCTCCCTCTCCCTCGGCCCATCCCTCTCATTCATGCTCTCTCTGTGTCTCTCAAATAAATAAAACCTTAAAAAAAGAAAAGAAAAGAACCAAATGGAACTTCTAGAAATGAAAAGTCCAAAATCTGAAAAGAAGTATATTGGATGGTTTAATATCAGATTAGATGGTATAGAAAAAATAAATGACTATCCAAACTGAAACATAGAGAAAAAAGCTTTAAAAAAAATGAACAGGCCCTAGGTGATATGTGGCACAATATTAAAAGTCTAAAATACCTACAGTTGGAATTACAGAGGAAAGGAGAGTGAAAATATTTGAAGAAATAATGAAAATTTTACATCCAGAGGAACAAGGATTGCAATTCTATTGACTTCTTTTCAGAAACAAGGAAAACCCAAAGAAAATAGACTATAAGTTATATGCTCATACAGCCTGTTAAATTAAAATCTAATATCTAGCAAAAATATTTTTAAGAAATGAAGGTGATATAAAGAAATTTTCAGAAAAACAAGGTGAGAAAGTTCATTGCTAGCAGACTCTCCTCGCTGGAAGGAAACTCATTCCACATAGAAAATCAAATCTCGAGGCGCCTGGGTGGCTCAGTTGGTTGGGTTTCCAACTCTTGACTTTGGCTTAGGTCATGATCTTAGGGTGGTCAGATCAAGCCCCCCACCACCCCCCACCATGCCCAAACCCAGCATGGAGCCTAAGATCCTCTCCCTCTCCCTCCACCCCTCCCCCTGCTCATGCAAGCATGTGCACTCTCTTGGGGAAAAAAATAAAATAAAATAAAATAAAATAAAATAAAATAAAATAAAATAAAATAAAATAAAATAAAATAAAATAAAATAAAATAATAAAATAAAATAAAATAAAATAAAATAAAATAAAATAAAATAAAATAAATAATCAGATTTTTGCAAAAGAATGAAGAGTGCCCCAAAAGGAAAAAAGATAGGTAAATTAAAACTAAGACTTTTGCTCCTTGTTTTCTTATTTATTTATTTATTAAGATTTTTATTTTATTATTTATTCATGAGAGACATAGAGAGGCAGAGACAAGGCAGAAGGAGAAGCAGGCTCCATGCAGGGAGCCCCACGTGGGAATCGATCCCGGGACCCTGGGGTCACACCCAGGGCTGAAGGCAGCACCAAACCTCTGAGCCACCTGGGCTGCCCTGTATTTTTTTTTTTTTAATTATTGTACTTTCTCAGCACTTCTCGATGTTCTCACTACCTAAAATGAAAAACCCACTAACTCAACATTCCTTAATTACTTCTTCTTAGCCCAATCCTACCCATTATTGGAGGTTATCTCAAAATTGACTTCTTCCATGGAGCCTTTCTAAATTGTCTTTGACAAAATTAATAGACTCTTTTTTTGAGGCTTATTGTGTCATAAGAAACTCTCTTTATGCACATATCTGTGTTTATATCACTTATGTACTTAGTGAGTTTTTACCGGTTAGCTATAAGCAAATTTTGCACCTTGCTTACTATGGTATCATTGTTCTCATGCATTATTAAAAAGAAGGGAATTAACATCTACTGAGTACCCACTATGCATCTTAATGGAACTAATCATTTGAAAAATACTAATCTTCACTACAACCCAAAGGAACAGAGATTATTATTCCCATTGTACACATAATGAAACAAAACCCCTGTAACTTGCTCAAGATCACAAAAATACACAGGGAAAAGCTGGAATAAGCCATCATTTGATGAAGGCAGAGCATACATTTGTTCCACTAAATATTGTCTGCAATTAATTGGCAAAAATAAACTGAACACTTTATATGGATAAGTTGTTAAAATATTAAGTATTTCAAAGAAGGAAGGACGGAGGGAGAAAAATGGCAGAAGGACCGGAAGATACTAACAAGTATTTGAAGCAGAAATTCCAAGCGTTTTGGTTTAGAACATGTCATATAGAACACCCACGGGAGTACAAAAGGATAAATCAAAGTTACATTCGGCTCAGTACACGATGGGTATCCTTTAGGATGGAAAAAAAAAAAAGCACAGCTACTATTAAAAATAATGATTTTAAAGAGATAGAATTGGGATTGATTTGGATTTCTTAGAGTTAGAGGAAGTAACCTGAATAAATGATGCATTGAACTGCTGTTGGCCAACTCGAAAAGCGGTCGTATGAATGCCTGAATGAGGAAATATATTCTTTCAAGTAGATCAAGTCCCTTCAATGGATGTTACATATGTATAGAATTAAAGAGATCTGTATCCTAAGAATTAAAATGATGGTGAGACGCCTCTTATTTTGGATATCAAACTCAAGAACACATTAGTGAATGCCGCAGTCACTCCAAAAATGGCAGCTGTACACCCAAAATGAATATAACATTGTATGTCAGCTATACATCAATAAAAAATAAAGAAAGCTGCTAATCTCTGAACTACAATAAAAAAAAAGTGAGGAATACTTTTGTGCTATGAAGCCTCAAAGAATATTGCTCAATGACAGTGATTCTTCTGAGATAATGTCATGGCTTTTACTTGGTTGAATATATGGTTTGGAGCTAGTGTGACATAGGGTATTAAAATATTCACAAATATCACATATATATCACATATTTATATGCCTATATGTGTGTATAAATATATACATATATGTGGACATATAAATATAAATGTAGGATACATCTAATTACAAATCGAATAATATCAAAATATTGGGGTTATGCCCATATGTATGTTATTCTGATGGATCTATATCATGGCCAGATAAAAATTGTTATATAATTTATCACCAAAAGTAGAATGGGCAGGTGTTTCTAACTTTCATTTTTGTCACCTTAAGACAAATATATGCAATGTGACCAGCACCAATGCTTTGTGAACATGACATAATAACTGCTGAAGTATATGGAGTTAATATCTAAGAGATGTATACATCTCACGAAAATACATATTTAAATATATTCCTGAAAGAGGTTAACAGAGTTTTTCCAATAAGTGATTTTAGGATATTGAACCATTTTTTTTAAATGTATTTACTGAGGCTTTCTTTTCAACATACACTCCAAATTGGTTCATAATAACAATGATTAAAATTTAAAATAATGATGATCTTCAATAATAGGAAGCAATTATTGTGGTAACAATCTATAGAAGATAACGTCAAGCAGCTAATAGCAAAGGCAAAATTATAGGGACTGAATAATTGTGGTAATCCAATGAACGATTTCTCTACTAAAAATGCTTATTTCATGGCAACCTGGTTAATTAATATTGTCAGTTGCGAATCGATTCAAAACAAACGGGTATATCAGCTAAAACAAATAAGCATCACAGTAGATCCAGTTTATAAATATTTCTGGAGATAGACTTCAATTAGATAAATAGATAAGAGCTATAGATGCAGTATTGAGTCATGAATCATGATGTTAACTGACACCACAAATATTACCTAGTGTTTAAACTCCATGTGATCTGTGACTCTGTTTACCACGACGCCCACAGACCTAACTCTTGCTCATTGTAGGTGGTAAGTGATTATCTGTGGAACGAGTGAACTGGAAGAAGAAAAATCTCTTCTGAGAATAATCTTCGCAATGGGAAGATCCATATTCACTCCTTTTCTATGTGTATTTCTATATATGCACTTTTCAATCTTTTCTCTGTGCTTTTACTGAGTCCATGTCTTACAAGGATATTTTCCAAAGCAAAAAAGTTCGATGAATTGCTAATTATGTGCCTGGTAGGTTACTTTTTTTTTTTTTAAACATCATTTCACTGAACAACATGTGGCCTAGAGGGAACTGGAAAGCTTAACATATGGGTTAAAGTGCTCCTTTCGGGGTTTCACCGTGACACTGCACTGTATAGTTTTATGAGTTCCAGGAAAACAAGTGAAAACAGTAATTCAGACTCCAGTCTAACTATCTCAATAACCTTAATTTTTGTTCTCACTTATGGCACAGCCATCTTGGGAGTTCTTATTACGAAACTTAAATTACTGAACTGGCAGAACAGTTCAAACAGCAACGGTGTCCAACCCATCCAAGAGGTTTGTGTGGTGGAGGGTGGCAGGAGGCCGGGGACCTCTTCCAAGTCATTCGTATTACACTCCCGGTGAGTATCATGCTCTATCTGGTATTGTCAGTGTCCTGACGTGAAAGCCACAGATTTCTTATATGAAAACAGGTCTTCTCAGTGTCTCACACCAGCCCTACTGTGCTCGCTCAAGATTTCACGAGAAAGGACTTACCAATACCACCAACCCACTGAATGTGAGAAATAGGCAAGAGGTGAATACGTCAATGATCATGCGATTCAAAGTCTTATATCTAAAATGAGTACAAAAAAGGTCTGAGAAAGGAAGATCTGGCCCTAAAAAAAAGAAAGAAAGAGCAGACCCCAAATAAGTGGGTTATTTAATAACATGTTATTATTGAGAATGAGAAGTTAATGGGTAAGCCAAGAGAAGTGATGACAGTCAACGTAAGAGGGGAGGCTGGGGCAGCATTAAAAGGTAACTTGACTTGGTGCCGGGTGGCTATCTAGCTCTAGCCCATGCATGTAAAACATGTGGAATTTAAGAAACAAAACAAATGAGCAAGGGGTGGCGGGGTGAGGGGAGAGAAAGAGGCAAACCGGAAATAGACTCTTAACCATAGAGAAAAAAGTGAATTACCAGAAGGGAGAAGAGGGGAATGGGTTAAACAGGTGATGGGGACCAAGGGGTGCGTGTGGGAAGTTCCGGGTGTTGTATCCAGTGTTGGACTCCCATACTGTACACATGAAACTAACATTGCTCTGCATGTTAACTAACTGGAATTTAAATAAAAACTTAAAAAAAAAAAAACCAACGCAGTAAAGACCGGGATATAAATGTAGTAAATTCTATGGAGCTTTGTTCCAGAACTTCAACATTTTTCAATATTTTTGGATAGCTCAATGACGTGTGAGGCTCTACAAGTGGTATAGGACGTATCATGATTGAATGAATAAATATTGAAGACATGATCTCAAATATACACACAAATCCTTAGGGTTTCTTCCTTTTTAAATCAATATTCCAGGTCAAGTGAAATAAAATTACTGGGATAGGCTCCAGTTGGCGTTCTGGTTTTCTATTCCTGGAGTGGAAATGTCAGGGCTGAGCTATGTGTTGAATCTTTTCTCCTTCTCCCTATGAATATGGGAAGAGGCTAAAGAACACAGCTTTCTGGAAGTTCATGGAAAGGAAGGGGGGCTGAAGAAAGCACCCAGGAGGGAGCAGCCCGGGTTCACACCCGGGGGAGTGTCACCATCTCCGCTCACGGGAAACACGGTCTATCATCGCCAATGGTTCAGAGGGTGATCCAGATCCTCTGGGTGACTGAAGTCTTTGCAAAAAGTATAACCTTGCCATCAGAGGGCCCGTTTCCTCACTCCATCCCATGAATTCCTTGATCCAAACAAACCAGCTCTGAAGACATGGTCAGACCACCCACGTAGTCCTGCATTTCCTGAGCTCAGCACCACACTAAAAATCACTGTCTCATGGCCGGAGTGTGTATGCCCTAGATTTGGACTTGGGAAAAACGTCCCCCGGCACCTGACATCACTGAGCATTAAAAATACCTGATCTTAACTCGGACGGGACAGAGAAAGGAAGAAGAGGGTTTTCTTAGGATTTCTAAGTTCTGGACCAGTTTACAGCTTCTTAAAGAGAAAGGATTGGGGCAGCCTGGGGGGTTCAGCAGTTGAGCATCTGCCTTGAGCTCAGGGCATGACCCCAGGTCGCGAGGTCGAGTCGCACGTCAGGCTCCCTGCATGGAGCCTGCTTCTCCCTCTGCCTGTGTCTCTGCCTCTCTCTCTCTCTCTGTATCTCTCATGAATAAATAAATAAAATCTTTAAAAAAAAAAGAAAAAAAGGATTCAGGCTTCAATGTATCAAAGAGATCATGGTCATAAGAGGTTAGCAGAAAATATGAATTATTTTTAGATAATGGATATTTGGAGACCGTAGATTTAGCTTGGACACGGATGTGAAGTTTGCAGAATGGGACCGGTGGAGCCAGCCATGTAATGCACGGGGCTGAGCCTGTGTCGCCTCCTGGGGAAGTCAGAAAAGGCCTCACTGACCGCGGGAGTTGAGAGTAAATACGGCACAGATGCACCTCTGTTCGCATGTCCCACCGTATGCACCTGTAGGTAGGTGTGTGCATGTGTTGCGTGTACTCGGCATCCCCCCCGTTGTATTGTGAGGGTCTTCAGGGTGCGGGTCTGTGGTTGAAGTCTCTTGGTGTTTGAGCCTGGCTTGCAGCAGGGAGCCGCTCAGGGCTCGCTCTGCACCAACACCAGCATGCCTCAGTGGGTGCTACCTCCGAGGGAGGTAAAGGAAGCCGAGCTTGCACGTGGCTTGCATGTTGATGACCAGCAGGCCACCACCGGGGACTGTACTTCACCTCCCTAGCTGGCACGAGGAAGCAGGAGCGGCAGGGACTGGCTGCTTGCAAGGCCAGCTTCCTCCCTCCGCCCTCCCTCGGGGTTGAGGAGATCAAGCGGAGTCAGCTCCCCACAACCAGACGAGGAGCAAACCCATCTGGGAAACACGGAGCCAAAGAACCCGGCTGCCTGCGACCAGGTCAAAGCATGAGGAGAGCCACCTGGGCCTCGATGGCCACTCCAGGCCCCGGGCTCCTGGTTGCTCGCTGGCCCCGACAGAACCTATATAGGTTTACACTATTTTAAAGATATTTTAGACAATTTTTTAAAGATAAAGATATTTATCCACTTAAAGATATTTTAGGCAATCATTGGCAGTATCTGCACCCCAGGGTGTCCAGGCTATATCAGGAAGGTGGTACGAGGTAAGCGTCTCTCAAAGTGGCAGTTATAAGTGAGTAAGACATAGGGAGATAAATCACTTGGTCATCATATTGATCTGAATTCTTGGAGGACATAGATCATAAATTTGAAGGAGAAAGGCAATGTATTTCCACAAATGGATAGTGCTTAAGTCCCTAAAATGCTCCTTGAAAAAAAATGAGACCCAAAAGAGGTCGATCTACCCTAAAGCCATCTCGCCTCCAATCTTGGCAGATTTCTGAATTCTTAAAACTTCTTGACTGTCCCCTTAGTTTGGCACGTCTTCAAGGGGTGAGGCAAGAGGGGCGTTTGCTGGTTCTAAAATCAGAGAATCCAGGCTAGGAAACAAGCCTGGCCTCTTACCGATTGTTAACCGTAAGCAAGTTGCTTAACCTAAGTACTAACTGCCCTATCTGCAAAACTAAGTTTGTGGTAGAAAAAATGTACACAGGTCTCAAAAATCACGTGATGCACGAAATGCAATGCAGCCTTAAACCAGAAACCATTCCATTTCTTTGTAGAGCCCTGTTTTAGGAGCTAGTAAAAAATATGCCAGTAAAACATCTGGTAATTCCTGAAAAATTCTAGTGCTCTATATTACATTATGTGGTTGTGTGATAAAGCACCAAACACTATAGGTTAGGTCTCACTGAAATTCATAATTGGTTTATTGCCAGAAGAAATTGGCAAGCACACATAGAAGTTCACAAATTTTGAATTTCGTCTTCACTCCTTAAGATTTTCAGCTCAGCAAAAAATAACCTTGCCCATCTCAACGGAACCCCTCTAAGCTTCGTTTCTTTTTCTTCTATAAAGTGCAGAGAATAATCCCAAATCTGATTAAATCGCAGGCTTAAGAAAAAGTAAATCAAATAATGTAAAAATAGCTATTATTTTACCTAGGAATGGCCCGCGTATATGAACAAAATCCAGAGTCGCTTGTAAGCCTGAGTTGCTTTACTCCCACGCTCAGGAGAATGACCTATTGTTCGGTGAGATTCTTTGAATCACTCACTCAAATCATACTGACATATTTCAAATATTATACCAAGTTGGAGGATGCTGAGATATGTAAAAACACATCCCCTAATTTCAAGATATGCATAGTCCAGAAAGAGTTGTAGACTCAGCTCACGGTGATGCACCTATATTTCATTTGCAAACATAGTTTATTTAAACTTTTGAGTTGGAATGCTTTTTCATATACCCTCCAGTGATTTAAATGCTCAATCCCTCCTTTTCTTCTTGTATGAACCAGCCCAGTCAAATATGATATGTGTACTCGTCTCCCAAAGGCGGTGCAATAGAGGTTCTCCTTCCCGTAGCCAAACAGAAACCCCAGAACACGTGCCTCACTAAGTGGTTTGACTCCAAGGACACCTTCAGGAGGTGCGTTGCCCCAGCAAGCTGTGGACCTAACATTCAGATCATCCATTCTTATTTATATATTTCTCTCAAAAGCTTCTCTTTTTGTTTTGTTTTGTTTTTGCTTTTCTGCTGGACCATGCATACCTCTAAATATTTCTTGGATTTGCTCTATTCCATTTAGTTTTGTCAAAACATACACCTGCTACTCAAGGTACCCTCCTCTTACCTCCTTCTGAGGCTTGTGCTTCTCTCAAACTCAACAAGATAACACATCTTTGCGAGTAGACTATTCCTCCACTCTACTAATTTCTCCCTTTTCTGAGCTCCTGTAGCACTCCTAAGGCCTGTACCACCTATTTGGGAGTATAACCACATGTGGAGACATTTCTGCAGCCATTTCAATTTTTTTCTAAAACTGCATTTTTTTAGTTTTATAGAGCACAAATTGGGTATTAAAAAAATGAGTGGGAAATACCAAAAAGGGAAACAGAACATGAGAGACTCCTAACTCTGGGAAACGAACTAAGGGTGGTAGAAGGGGAGTTGGGCGGGGGATGGGGGTGACTGGGTGACGGGCACTGAGGGGGGCACTTGGGATGAGCACTGGGTGTTATGCTATATGTTGGCAAATCGAACTCCAATAAAAAATAAATTTATAAAAAAAATTCTATTATAAATTCCAGACCTTCCTCCAGTGAAATCTTAGTGAAGTGACTTGGTGAATAAACAGTGAAGGATGACGCAGCTCAATGCGTGACCTCCAATATGTGGGTCTAATACTTGTTTGATATAGTTACGTAAAATATAAAATTATGTATTTTATATATAGTAAAAGTTACTCTTCACTCTCCGAATCAACCTAAGAGTAACCCATCTATCTACTTCCTTCAGCCTTAAACACAAACAGATGCAAAACACACAAACAAAAATAAACAAGCTCCAAACTCTCATTCTGGAGCAATAGTCATTATAATCTGTCACCTATGGTGCTATATTACCATTAGTTCTCACAGAGGATTGTTCTTATATTCCGTTACAATATAACGGAAGCTTTGTGGGAAGCAAAGACAAAAGAAAAAAATTAAATTTCCTTTCTGACTACAGCCCGTTGACAAGTCCTTGAAACAGAGAGAGTGACCTTCCTCTGGGAGCTCATCTGCCTCGATGTTAATACCGTGCTAAAGGCAAAAGGCAGTCTCAGCTTAACATTATCCCAGTCCCCCAGGATCCTGTAAGTCTATTTTAACATATAAAAATTCCTTTGGAACGTTCCTTTATCTCTACCCCCCCAAGATGTTGGCGATCATCCTCCAAGCATATGATCACTGATATACATTTGAAGGGTCTCGTGATGAGTTTTTACTAAACAGTAAAAAAATGACCTTTCTAACAATAGCCAGTCCCCTCAAGGTCCTGAAAACCTTATTTCCAAAATACCTATCCCCAACCCCCTCCCAAATAAAATCAGCCATTCATGACCCCAATGCAGCTCTTTCTGCCCCTAGGTCCTGTCCCTGTGCTTTAATAAAACAACCTTTTTGCACCAAAGACATCCCCAAAACCCTTTCTTAGCCATAGACTGAATCCCAACACTCCAAATCACATCAATAACCTTTTGATTTTTTTTGATAGACCGCCCTCAATTACTCTGATGTGCAAGATTTTAAAACTACATTCAACCAAGCGCAGGCAGGTCAGTTCTGCTGTGCGGCTCTATGCTGTGTAAGACCGATCTCCTTATGTGCACTTTTATTTTCCTTTCATTTTCTTTAGTGGTGCCCTGCTTGTCAGTCATATATCCTCAAAATGGCTTCCACATAGAAAAATATGGTTTCTTTCTTTTTTAAAAAAATGCCCCCCACCTCCAGAGAAATGATCTTTTTATGTGTAAATTGCGAGGAGTCTGCAGAAAGCACAGATTATTACTGCAGGAGCACTGGACTTCAGAAGATCTTAATTTGGCTTCCAGGTTTGTCAGTTAATAATGGTATGACTTTTTTTGAGTCTAGTAACTTTTTTAAGCTTAATTTTCCTGTACACGTAATATGGTAATAATAATGCTACCACCCTCTAAGGGTAATTGGGACGATCCAATGAAATACTTTAAGTGGAGAGGTTTGCAAGCTTTTAAACATTATGTGGATGTCCACGGCATAACTGCTGAACATGAATAATGACGACCAAAGCCTTATACTTGGCACCATCCCTGAATATCCGTAGGACAAGACATGTAGGATAAAAGTCGAGTATACTGACTGACTTATGGGATCATGCAGAGCTAAATGACAGGCTTGAATATATGAGACAGAGGCCAGGGTATTATTTTGAATGGTGAACATATAAGAACAAACTAAGTTTGAAAACAATTTCAAAACCAGGAAATGCCATGTGGAGAAAGCAATAGGTAATATTTGACATAAGAAATAATATGATAATGGTTGCCATGATTGTAACCTAAATATTCAAGCCGTGTCAAAAATCCAGGAGTCTATCCAAGTAGGAATGGAGCTAAGAGCTGTGTAACTGGTAGGAGTCAAAACAAGCATAGGGGCAGCCAACATTCATGGAAGCTCACAGTAAAATTTCAATACGGTCATAACAACATTTGAAAAAGTTCCAATTATTAGAATAATTAGCCAATTAATGAGAAAAAATTTTAAAAATAGCTTGTTTTGTTTTAAGGAAATACGGTGTAGTGGTTAAAGAACACAGACAAAATCTGTGCTGGAGAAACCATAGAGCACATTTGATATTTGGTCATATTGCAACATCCAAAAGAATCCCTTCGCTCCTTATCAGCCACACGCTCGACATTTACGTTAGGATTTGCATCTACTTCGGGGTGAGACCATTTACGTTGGCATTAATAGGCTGATCCACTAGGGTTAGAAGAGCTTCACTCAATTGCATTGCATTTCTTGTCTTTAGTGAGCTTACTGTGCATTGGGAAGTTAATCTAAGAAGCACACAAAGCTGTACAATTAAAACTGTGATAAGTGTCATGTCAAAAAGTTAGTGTTAAAAAATAAATAAATAAATTTTTTTTTAAAGCTAGTGTTACTTTTAAGCTTCTAAACTGGGCATTTGCTTATTTGTGTATGCCAGGGAAATTTCCCCAAGAAAGTAATAACTGTGTTGAAATATAAAGAAGAAAGAAGTTACATGGTTGGGAAGATGAAATAGGGAGGAAGCATTCAGGCAGAGGAATAGTCTAGCCTCACTGAAGGGTAAATAAAGCTGGAATACTGAGAGTAAGGGCGGGGGGGAATGGAGAAAAATGAAGCTTTGAAGATCAGTCAGATCGGGTCTTAAAGGCCTTGTTTATGGGCCCTGCCAAATAGTTATCCTATAATGAAAACTTTGATGGTTCTGAAGCAAGAAGTCACATGTCTAAATCTGCATTTCATAGACCACCGAGGCTTTGGTGGAAGAAGGGATTTAATGGCGCAACATCACCTATGGGGAAAATAGTTGGGGATTACTGAATTAGGGAGGAGACAACACTATATAAACGAGCATGGCATTGGAGATGGAGAGATAGATCAGAGAAATACTTAGGATGTAAAAATCTATTCACAGTGCAGAACCCTATGATAGAGGGGAGGAGAGGGCACCGGATGTTGATTCAAGAAACACTGGAAAAGGTCCGATTTGGGGAGATGGTAATGAGTTCACACATGTTGACTTGCAGGTGCCTTTGAGATGTTGGTACTGGATAATGTAAACCTAGCTGGGAATATGTTTCTGGAGCCCAGAAATTTCACGACTATAAATATGAATTTGTGAGTGATTTGCATACATTCCACAGTTGAGCTGTTGAACAGCGTTTAGACCTACTTGCCCTAATTGTGAGGATTTTCTCAACAGCACGTGATTAGTCAAGCGCTTTCACTGAGAGAGCAAGTGGTCGGACTTATTCACAGTTGAGGCTTTGCTGGATGGACGTGAAAAAAATAACAAAAAGGGGCCAGAGAACTGAGAGTATTACAGAGGGTGTATTGAAATATGGATAGTGGCCTCTAATGAAATTAGAGGTATTTGAGGTAGTGAATTAGGAAAGGTGATCAGTGGGCTTCGGATGCCAGTGACGTCATAGGTAAAAGCAGCTGAAATGGGAGACATTTGAGAGTGGTATGTGTTTTCATTTTGATTGAAGGTAAAATAGTAACAGGTGACTGTAAAATACTCTGAGAATGAAAATGGGGTGGGTGGGTTAGAAAAGAAACTCATTGGCAGGGACGTCAAGGACCTGAGGAGCTGCGCGGTGAGCACTGCATGCCCAACAGTGACCACAAAGAGGAAGGGTGAAGGATCAGGTAATAAAATCACAAAGGCTCATATAATATTTCCTTGCTCACGAATATCAAGGAAATGAGAGCGTATGCTACTCCAGGAGGTTTAAAACAATTATGACCATAAACATTTTGGGGTGTCTCAATGCCAAATATTTGTTTATCAGAACCTGGTGTTTTTGTATATTTCACATTCCGGCTAATAACACACCCCTGCCTCCTGTTATCACGCAGTACACAAAATAACCACAGAAAATATAACACACAACAATATCTATTTTGACAGTTTTGATCATTAGGAAGCGGTGAAGACAGTCACAAGATATTTCCTAGTAGGCTCTTGGACAGAGAAAGGAAATGTAATTAAGATGTTGAATAATTTAATGGCATAGGCTCTGCGGAGCATATCTACTTTCACTGCTGTTGCTATTTCCAGATCCTATTTTCCAGCCAGAGATTTTTTTTTATGAGTTGTGATATTCACTTGAAACCTTAATCATTCTCAGAGATCCAGCTCTAAAATGGAAACTAGGGCTTTTCCCTCTACCTGCAATGCATTTGAAAGAACTAGAGCTGCTATGTCAACTGCTTTCAAGAATTATGGAGGGCAAGCCAAGGGAAATGCTTAAGAATAACGTAATAGGGTTTTTTTTAAGGCACTGGTTACCAAGACTTGCCCTGTGAAAACTTGAAAGTTAAATTTTCAGGTCCCAGATTAAAATCCTGGTGAGATGCACAAAATGAGGTAGGTAAGAATCTCCAGTAAAGACGATGTCTTTGGGGCGCTTGGGTGGCTCCATCGGTTGGGCGTCTGCCTTCGACTCAGGTCATGATCCCAGGGTCCTGGGATTGAGCTCCACATTCTCAAAACATCTCCTCAATTTTGGGAATTCCCCCCATCGCAAAGTCAAGTAAAATACAATGATTGATCTCCTCATCCCACCCATGGATTTCCAAGCTATAGGAGGCAGAATGAGGTTCCCCAGAAACCTCTATGTGATAATCCCAGGAACCTAAAAAACAT